>NW_026970347.1:0-152952 GCF_028390025.1 Pseudophryne corroboree | reverse complement strand
GGACTAGCCCTGTGCTGGGGGGGTTGGACCTGACATGCGGTGGGTCGGACCTGACATGCGGGGAGGACTAGCCCTGTGCTGGAGAGGGGGAATGGGCCTGACATGCGGGGTGGACTAGCCCTGTGCTGGGGGGGAACAGGCCTGACATGCGGGGTGGGACTAGCCCTGTGCTGGGGGGAATGGGCCTGACATGCGGGGTGGACTAGCCCTGTGCTGGGGGGTTGGACCTGACATGCGGGGTGGACTAGCCCTGTGCTGGGGGGGGTTGGGCCTGACATGCGGGGTGGATTAGCCATGTGCTGGGGTGGATGGGCCTGACATGTAGGGTGGACTAGCCTGTGCTGGGGTGGGATGGGACTGACATGTGGGTGGGACTAGCCCTGTGCTGGGGGGAACGGGCCTGACATGCGGGGTGGACTACCCTGTGCTGGGGGGAGGGAATGACATGCGGGGTGGGCTAGCCCTGTGCTGGGGTGGGATGGGACTGACATGTGGGTGTGACTAGCCTGTGCTGGGGGGAGGGGGGAACGGGCCTGACATGCGGGGGGGACTAGCCCTGTGGTGGGGGGAGGGGGGCGGGGCCTGACATGCGGGGTGGACTAGCCCTGTGCTGCGGGGGAACAGGCCTGACATGCGGGGTGGACTAGCCCTGTGCTGGGGGGGAATGGGCCTGACATGCGGGGTGGACTAGCCCTGTGCTGGAGAGGGGGAATGGGCCTGACATGCGGGGTGGACTAGCCCTGTGCTGGGGGGGGAACAGGCCTGACATGCCGGGTGGACTAGCCCTGTGCTGGGGGGGAATGGGCCTGACATGCGGGATGGACTAGCCCTGTGCTGGGGAAGGTGGGGGGGGGCCTGACATGCGGGGAGGACTAGCCCTGTGCTGGAGAGGGGGAAAGGGCCTGACATGCGGGGTGGACTAGCCCTGTGCTGGGGGGGGGGAACAGGCCTGACATGCGGGGTGGACTAGCCCTGTGCTGGGGGGGAATGGGCCTGACATGCGGGGAGGACTAGCCCTGTGCTGGAGAGGGGGAAAGGGCCTGACATGCGGGGTGGACTAGCCCTGTGCTGGGGGGGGGGAACAGGCCTGACATGCGGGGTGGACTAGCCCTGTGCTGGGGGGGTTGGACCTGACATGCGGTGGGTCGGACCTGACATGCGGGGTGGACTAGCCCTGTGCTGGGGGGGGTTGGGCCTGACATGCGGGGTGGACTAGCCATGTGCTGGGGGGGAATGGGCATGACATGCGGGGTGGACTAGCCCTGCGCTGGGGGGGGGGGGGGTCGGACCTGACATGCGGGGTGGACTAGCCCTGTGCTGGGGGAACGGGCCTGACATGTGGGGTGGACTAGCCCTGTGCTGGGGGGGGTCGGGCCTGACCATGCGGGGTGGACTAGCCCTGTGCTGGGGGGGGGGGGGGGGGTCGGACCTGACATGCGGGGGGTCGGACCTTACATGCGGGGTGGACTAGCCCTGTGCTGGGGGGAACGGGCCTGACATGCGGGGTGGACTAGCCTTGTGCTGGGAAGGTTGGGGGGGCCTGACATGCGGGGAGGACTAGCCCTGTGCTGGAGAGGGGAATGGGCCTGACATGCGGGGTGGACTAGCCCTGTGCTGGGGGGGAACAGGCCTGACATGCGGGGTGGACTAGCCCTGTGCTGGGGGGGAATGGCCTGACATGCGGGGTGGACTAGCCCTGTGCTGCGGGGGTTGGGCCTGACATGTGGGGTGTACTAGCCCTGTGCTGGCGGGGTCGGGCCTGACATGCGGGTGGACTAGCCCTGTGCTGGGGGGGAACGGGCCTGACATGCGGGGTGGACTAGCCCTGTGCAGGGGGGGAACGGGCCTGACATGCGGGATGGACTAGCCTTGTGCTGGAGAGGGGGAATGGGCCTGACATGCGGGGTGGACTAGCCCTGTGCTGGAGAGGGGGAATGGGCCTGACATGCGGGGTGGACTAGCCCTGTGCTGGGGGGGAACAGGCCTGACATGCGGGGTGGACTAGCCCTGTGCTGGGGGGGAATGGGCCTGACATGCGGGATGGACTAGCCTTGTGCTGGGGAAGGTGGGGGGGGGGGGGGGGCCTGACATGCGGGGAGGACTAGCCCTGTGCTGGAGAGGGGGAATGGGCCTGACATGCGGGGTGGACTAGCTCTGTGCTGGGGGGGAACAGGCCTGACATGCGGGGTGGACTAGCCCTGTGCTGGGGGGGAATGGGCCTGACATGCGGGGTGGACTAGCCCTGTGCTGGGGGGGTTGGACCTGACATGCGGTGGGTCGGACCTGACATGCGGGGTGGACTAGCCCTGTGCTGGGGGGGGTTGGGCCTGACATGCGGGGTGGACTAGCCATGTGCTGGGGGGGAATGGGCCTGACATGCGGCGTGGACTAGCCCTGCGCTGGGGGGGGGGGGGCCTGACATGCGGGGTGGACTAGCCCTGTGCTGGGGGAACGGGCCTGACATGTGGGGTGGACTAGCCCTGTGCTGGGTGGGGTCGGGCCTGACCATGCGGGGTGGACTAGGCCCTGTGCTGGGGGGGAACGGGCCTGACATGCGGGGTGGACTAGCCCTGTGCTGGGGGGGAATGGGCCTGACATGCGGGATGGACTAGCCTTGTGCTGGGGAAGGTGGGGGGGGGCCTGACATGCGGGGAGGACTAGCCCTGTGCTGGAGAGGGAGAATGGGCCTGACATGCGGGGTGGACTAGCCCTGTGCTGGGGGGGAACAGGCCTGACATGCGGGGTGGACTAGCCCTGTGCTGGGGGGGAATGGGCCTGACATGCGGGATGGACTAGCCTTGTGCTGGGGAAGGTGGGGGGGGGCCTGACATGCGGGGAGGACTAGCCCTGTGCTGGAGAGGGAGAATGGGCCTGACATGCGGGGTGGACTAGCCCTGTGCTGGGGGGGGAACAGGCCTGACATGCGGGGTGGACTAGCCCTGTGCTGGGGGGGAATGGGCCTGACATGCGGGGTGGACTAGCCCTGTGCTGGGGGGGTTGGACCTGACATGCGGTGGGTCGGACCTGACATGCGGGGTGGACTAGCCCTGTGCTGGGGGGGGTTGGGCCTGACATGCGGGGTGGACTAGCCCTGTGCTGGGGGGGAACAGGCCTGACATGCGGGGTGGACTAGCCCTGTGCTGGGGGGGAATGGGCCTGACATGCGGGGTGGACTAGCCCTGTGCTGGGGGGGTTGGACCTGACATGCGGGGTGGACTAGCCATGTGCTGGGGGGGAATGGGCCTGACATGCGGGGTGGACTAGCCCTGCGCTGGGGGGGGGGGGGGGGTCGGACCTGACATGCGGGGTGGACTAGCCCTGTGCTGGGGGAACGGGCCTTACATGTGGGGTGGACTAGCCCTGTGCTGGGGGGGGGTCGGGCCTGACATGCAGGGTGGACTAGCCCTGTGCTGGGGGGGGAGTCGGGCCTGACATGCGGGGTGGACTAGCCCTGTGCTGGTGGGGGGGAACGGGCCTGACATGTGGGGTGGACTAGCCCTGTGCTGGGGGGGTCGGGCCTGACATGCAGGGTGGACTATCCCTGTGCTGGGGGGGGGGGGGGGGACGGGCCTGACAAGCGGGGAGGACTAGACCTGTGCTGGGGGGGAATGGGCCTGATATGCGGGGTGGACTAGCCCTGTGCTGGGGTGGGATGGGCCTGATATGCGGGGTGGACTATCCCTGTGCTGGGGGGGGGGTCGGACCTGACATGGGGGGTGGACTAGCCCTGTGCTGGGGGAACGGGCCTGACATGTGGGGTGGTCTGACCCTGTGCTGGGCGGGGTCGGGCCTGACATGCGGGGTGGGCTAACCCTGTGCTGGGGGGGGGGGGGTCGGGCCTGACATGTGGGGTGGACTAGCCCTGTGCTGGGGGGGAACGGGCCTGACATGCGGGGTGGACTAGCCCTGTGCTGGGGGGAACGGGCCTGACATGCGGGGTGGACTAGCCTTGTGCTGGGGAAGGTGGGGGGGGGGGGCTGACATGCGGGGAGGACTAGCCCTGTGCTGGAGAGGGGGAATGGGCCTGACATGCGGGGTGGACTAGCCCTGCGCTGGGGGGGAACAGGCCTGACATGCGGGGTGGACTAGCCCTGTGCTGGGGGGGAATGGGCCTGACATGCGGGGTGGACTAGCCCTGTGCTGGGGGGGAATGGGCCTGACATGCGGGGTGGACTAGCCCTGTGCTGGGGGGGGGTTGGGCCTGACATGCGGGGTGGACTAGCCATGTGCTGGGGGGGAATGGGCCTGACATGCGGGGTGGACTAGCCCTGCGCTGGGGGGGGGGGGGGGTCGGACCTGACATGCGGGGTGGACTAGCCCTGTGCTGGGGGAACGGGTCTGACATGTGGGGTGGACTAGCCCTGAGCTGGGGGGGGGTCGGGCCTGACATGCAGTGTGGACTAGCCCTGTGCTGGGGGGGGGGGGAGTCGGGCCTGACATGCGGGGTGGACTAGCTCTGTGCTGGTGGGGGGGAACGGGCCTGACATGTGGGGTGGACTAGCCCTGTGCTGGTGGGGGGGAACGGGCCTGACATGTGGGGTGGACTAGCCCTGTGCTGGGGGGGGTCGGGCCTGACATGCGGGGTGGACTAGCCCTGTGCTGGGGGGGGGTCGGACCTGACATGCGGGGTGGACTAGCCCTGTGCTAGGGGAGGTGTCGGACCTGACATGCGGGGTGGACTAGCCCTGTACTGGGGGGGGGGGGGGGGTTACGGGCCTGACATGCGGGGTGGACTAGCCCTGTGCTGGGGGGGGGGGGGGGGGGGGGTCGGACCTGACATGCGGGGGGTCGGACCTTACATGCGGGGAGGACTAGCCCTGTGCTGGGGGGGGGGGTCGGACCTGACATGCGGGGTGGACTAGCCCTGTGCTGGGGGGGGGGGGTCGGACCTGACATGGGGGGGTGGACTAGCCCTGTGCTGGGGGAACGGGCCTGACATGTGGGGTGGTCTGGCCCTGTGCTGGGCGGGGTCGGGCCTGACATGCGGGGTGGACTAACCCTGTGCTGGGGGGGGGGGGGGGTCGGGCCTGACATGTGGGGTGGACTAGCCCTGTGCTGGGGGGGAACGGGCCTGACATGCGGGGTGGACTAGCCCTGTGCTGGGGGGGAACGGGCCTGACATGCGGGGTGGACTAGCCTTGTGCTGGGGAAGGTGGGGGGGGGGCCTGACATGCGGGGAGGACTAGCCCTGTGCTGGAGAGGGGGAATGGGCCTGACATATGCGGGGTGGACTAGCCCTGTGCTGGGGGGGAACAGGCCTGACATGCGGGGTGGACTAGCCCTGTGCTGGGGGGAATGGGCCTGACATGCGGGGTGGACTAGCCCTGTGCTGGGGGGGTTGGACCTGACATGCGGGGTGGACTAGCCCTGTGCTGGGGGTGTTGGGCCTGACATGCGGGGTGGACTAGCCATGTGCTGGGGGGGAATGGGCCTGACATGCGGGGGTGGACTAGCCCTGCGCTGGGGGGGGGGGGGGGGGGGGTCGGACCTGACATGCGGGGTGGACTAGCCCTGTGCTGGGGGAACGGGTCTGACAAGTGGGATGGACTAGCCCTGTGCTGGGGGGGGGGGGTCGGGCCTGACATGCAGTGTGGACTAGCCCTGTGCTGGGGGGGGGAACAGGCCTGACATGCGGGGGGGACTAGCCCCGTGCTGGGGGGAACGGGCCTGACATGCAGGGTGGACTAGCCCTGTGCTGGGGGGGGGGGGTCGGGCCTGACATGTGGGGTTTACTAGCCCTGTGCTGGGGTGGGATGGGACTGACATGTGGGTGTGACTAGCCCTGTGCTGGGGGGAGGGGGGAACGGGCCTGACATGCGGGGGGGACTAGCCCTGTGGTGGGGGGGAGGGGGGGAGGGAATGACATGCGGGGTGGACTAGCCCTGTGCTGGGGGGGGGGGGGGGGGTCGGGCCTGACATGCGGGGTGGACTATCCCTGTATTGGGGGGGGGTTGGACCTGACATGTGGGGGGGACTAGCCCTGTACTGGGGGGAAGGGGTCAGGCCTGACATGCGGGGGTGGACTAGCACTGTGCAGGGGGGGGAACAGGCCTGACATGCGGGGTGGACTAGCTCTGTGCTGGGGGGGGGTCGGGCCTGTCATGTGGGTGGACTAACCCTGTGCTGGGGGGGGAACGGGCCTGACATGCGGGGTGGACTAGCCCTGTGCTGGGGGGGGGGGTCGGGCCTGTCATGTGGGTGGACTAACCCTGTGCTGGGGGGGAATGGGCCTGACATGCGGGGTGGACTAGCCCAGTGCTGGTGGGGGGTAACGGGCCTGACATGCGGGGTGGACTAGCCCAGTGCTGGGGGGGAACGGGCCTGACATGCGGGGTGGACTAGCCTTGTGCTGGGGGGGTGTGTTGGGCCTGACATGCGGGGTGGACTAGCCCTGTGCTGGAGAGGGGGAATGGGCCTTGCATGCAGTGTGGACTAGCCCTGTGCTGGGGGGGAACAGCCCTGACATGTTGGGTGGACTAGCCCGGTGCTGCGGGGGTTGGGCCTGACATGTGGGGTGGACTAACCCTGTGCTGGGGGGTGGGGGTCGGGCCTGACATGTGGGGTGGACTAGCCCTGTGCTGGGGGGGAACGGGCCTGACATGCGGGGTGGACTAGCCCTGTGCTGTGGGGAACAGGCCTGACATGCGGGATGGACTAGCCTTGTGCTGGGGAAGGTGGGGGGGGGGCTGACATGCGGGAAGGACTAGCCCTGTGCTGGAGAGGGGGAATGGGCCTGACCTGCGGGGTGGACTAGCCCTGTGCTGGGGGGGAACAGGCCTGACATGCGGGGTGGACTAGCCCTGTGCTGGGGGGGAATGGGCCTGACATGCGGGGTGGACTAGCCCTGTGCTGGGGGGGTTGGACCTGGCATGCGGTGGGTCGGACCTGACATGCGGCGTGGACTAGCCCTGTGCTGGGGGGGGGGGGGGTTGGGCCTGACATGCGGGGTGGACTAGCCATGTGCTGGGGGGGAATGGGCCTGATATGTGGGGTGGACTAGCCCTGTGCTGGGGGGGGTCGGGCCTGACATGCAGGGTGGACTAGACCTGTGCTGGGGGGGGGGTCGGGCCTGACATGCGGGGTGGACTAGCCCTGTGCTGGTGGGGGGGAACGGGCCTGACATGCGGGGTGGACTAGCCCAGTGCTGGGGGGGAACGGGCCTGACATGCAGGGTGGACTAGACCTGTGCTGGGGGGGGGGTCGGGCCTGACATGCGGGGTGGACTAGCCCTGTGCTGGTGGGGGGGAACGGGCCTGACATGTGGGGTAGACTAGCCGTGTGCTTGGGGGGGGTCGGGCCTGACATGCAGGGTGGACTAGCCCTGTGCTGGGGGGAAGGTCGGGCCTGACATGCGGGGTGGACTAGCCCTGTGCTGGTGGGGGGGAACGGGCCTGACATGCGGGGTGGACTAGCCCAGTGCTGGGGGGGAACGGGCCTGACATGCGGTGTGGACTAGCCCTGTGCTGGGGAAGGTGGGCGGGGGCCTTATATGCGGGGTGGACTAGCCCTGTGCTGGGGGGGGAACGGACCTGACATGCGGGGTGGACTAGCCCTGTGCTGGCGGGGGTACGGGCATGATATGCGGGGAGGACTAGCCCTGTGCTGGTGGGGGGGGGGGATTCGGGGATGACATTTGGGGTGGACTAGCCATGTGCTGGGGTGGGAAGGGCCTGACATGCGGGGTGGACAAGCCCTGTGCTGGGAGTCGGGACTGACATGCGGGGTGGACTAGCCCTGTGCTGGGAGGGGGGAGGCATGGCCTGACATGCGGGGGGGACTAGCCCCGTGCTGGGGGGAACGGGCCTGACATGCAGGGTGGACTAGCCCTTTGCTGGGGGGGGGGGGGTCGGGCCTGACATGTGGGGTTTACTAGCCCTGTGCTGGGGTGGGATGGGCCTGACATGTGGGGGGTACTAGCCCTGTGCTGGGGGGAGGGGGGAACGGGCCTGACATGCGGGGGGGACTAGCCCTGTGCTGGGGGGAGGGGGGGAGGGAATGACATGCGGGGTGGACTATCCCTGTATTGGGGGGGGAGGGAATGACATGCGGGGTGGACTAGCCCTGTGCAGGGGGGGAACAGGCCTGACATGCGGGGTGGACTAGCCCTCTGCTGGGGGGGAGGCAGGGCCTGACATGCGGGATGGACTAGCTCTGTGCTGGGGGGGAACGGGCCTGACATGCGGGGTGGACTAGCCCTATGCTGGGGGGGGAGGTCGGGCCTGTCATGTGGGTGGACTAACCCTGTGCTGGGGGGGAATGGGCCTGACATGCGGGGTGGACTAGCCCTGTGCTGGTGGGGGGTAACGGGCCTGACATGCGGGGTGGACTAGCCCAGTGCTGGGGGGGAACGGGCCTGACATGCGGGGTGGACTAGCCCAGTGCTGGGGGGGAACGGGCCTGACATGCGGGGTGGACTAGCCCAGTGCTGGGGGGGAACGGGCCTGACATGCGGGGTGGACTAGCCCTGTGCTGGAGAGGGGGAATGGGCCTTGCATGCAGTGTGGACTAGCCTTGTGCTGGGGGGGGTGTTGGGCCTGACATGCGGGGAGGACTAGCCCTGTGCTGCGGGGGTTGGGCCTGACATGTGGGGTGTACTATCCTTGTGCTGGGGGGGGGGGGGGGTTGGGTCTGACATGCGGGGTGGACTAGCCCTGTGCTGGGTGGTGAACGGGCCTGACATGTTGGGTGGACTAGCCCTGTGCTGGGGGTGTTGGGCCTGACATGTGGGGTGGACTAGCCCTGTGCTGGGGGGGGAACGGGCCTGACATGCGGGGGGGACTAGCCCTGTGCTGGGGGGGAATGGGCCTGACATGCGGGGTGGACTAGCCTTTTGCTGGGGGGGGGGTTCAGGGCCTGACATGCGGGGGGGACTAGCCCTTTGCTGGGGGGGTCAGGGCATGACATGTGGGGGGGACTAGCCCTGTGCTGGGGGAACGGGCCTGACATGTGGGGTGGACTAGCCCTGTGCTGGGGGGGGGATGGGCCTGACATGCGGGGAGGACTAGCTCGGTGCTGGGGGGAATGGAACTGACATGCGGGGTGGACTATCCCTGTGCTGGGGGGGGGGGGGAATCAGGGTCTGACATGCGGGGGGGGACTAGCCCTTTGACGGGGGGGGGGGGGGATCAGGGTCTGACATGCGGGGGGGACTAGCCCTTTGCCGGGGGGGGGGGGAATCAGGGTCTGACATGCGGGGTGGACTAGCCCTGTGCTGGGGGGGGGAACGGGCCTGACATGCGGGGTGGACTAGCCCTTTGCTGGGGGGGGGGGGGGGGGTCAGGGCCTGACATGCGGGGAGGACTAGCCCTGTGCTGGGGTGTGAACGGGCCTGACATGCGGGGTGGACTAGCCCTGTGCTAGGGGAATGGGCCTGACATGCGGGGTGGACTAGCCCTGTGCAGGGGGAATGGGCCTGACATGTGGGGTGGACTAGTCCTGTGCTGGGGGGGGGAATGGGCCTGACATGCGGGGAGGACTAGCCCTGTGCTGGGGGGGGAACGGGCCTGACATGCGGGATGGACTAGCTCTGTGCTGGGGGGAACGGGCCTGACATGCGGGGTGGACTATCCCTGTGATGGGGGGGGGGGGGGGGGACTGACATGCAGCGGGGACTAGCCCTGTGCTGGGGGGGAACTGACCTGACATGCGGGGTGGTTAGCCCTGTGCTAAGGGGGGTCAGGCCTGACATGCGTGGTGGACTACCCCTGTGCTGGGGGGGGGGTCGGTCCTGACATGCGGGGTGGACTAGCCCTATGCTGAAGAGGGGTCGGGCCTGACATGCGGGGGGGACTAGCCCTGTGCTGGGGGGGAATGGGCCTAACATGCGGGGTGGACTAGCCTTTTGCTGGGGGGGGGTTCAGGGCCTGACATGCGGGGGGGACTAGCCCTTTGCTGGGGGGGTCAGGGCATGACATGTGGGGGGGACTAGCCCTGTGCTGGGGGAACGGGCCTGACATGTGGGGTGGACTAGCCCTGTGCTGGGGGGGGGAATGGGCCTGACATGCGGGGAGGACTAGCTCGGTGCTGGGGGGAATGGGCCTGACATGCGGGGTGGACTATCCCTGTGCTGGGGGGGGGGCGGGGATCAGGGTCTGACATGCGGGGGGGACTAGCCCTTTGACGGGGGGGGGATCAGGGTCTGACATGCGGGGGGGGGACTAGCCCTTTGCCGGGGGGGGGGGGGGATCAGGGTCTGACATGCGGGGAGGACTAGCCCTGTGCTGGGGGGTGAACGGGCCTGACATGCGGGGTGGACTAGCCCTGTGCAGGGGAACGGGCCTGACATGTGGGGTGGACTGGCCCTGTGCTGGGGGGGAACGGGCCAGACATGCGGGATGGACTAGCTCTGTGCTGGGGGGAATGGGCCTGACATGCGGGGAGGACTGGCCCTGTGCTGGGGGGGAACGGGCCTGACATGCGGGGGGGGGACTAGCCCTTTGCCGGGGGGGGGGGGGGATCAGGGTCTGACATGCGGGGTGGACTAGCCCTGTGCTAGGGGAATGGGCCTGACATGCGGGGTGGACTAGCCCTGTGCAGGGGAACGGGCCTGACATGTGGGGTGGACTGGCCCTGTGCTGGGGGGGAACGGGCCTGACATGCGGGATGGACTAGCTCTGTGCTGGGGGGAATGGGCCTGACATGCGGGGAGGACTGGCCCTGTGCTGGGGGGGAACGGGCCTGACATGCGGGATGGACTAGCTCTGTGCTGGGGGGAACGGGCCTGACATGTGGGGTGGACTATCCCTGTGATGCGGGGGGGGGGGGGGGGGGGGGGGCAGGGCCTGACATGTGGGGTGGACTAGCCCTGTGCTGGGGTGGGATGGGCCTGACATGCGGGGTGGACTAGCCCTGTGCTGGGGGGGGGGGGGGGGGGGTCGGGCCTGACATGTGGGGTTTACTAGCCCTGTGCTGGGGTGGGATGGGCCTGACATGTGGGGGGGACTAGCCCTGTGCTGGGGGGAGGGGGGAACGGGCCTGACATGCGGGGGGGACTAGCCCTGTGCTGGGGGGAGGGGGGGAGGGAATGACATGCGGGGTGGACTAGCCCTGTGCCGGGGGGGGGGGGTTGGGCCTGACATGTGGGGTTTACTAGCCCTGTGCTGGGGTGGGATGGGCCTGACATGTGGGGGGGACTAGCCCTGTGCTGGGGGGAGGGGGGAACGGGCCTGACATGCGGGGGGGACTAGCCCTGTGCTGGGGGGAGGGGGGGAGGGAATGACATGCGGGGTGGACTAGCCCTGTGCTGGGGTGGGATGGGCCTGACATGTGGGGGGGACTAGCCCTGTGCTGGGGGGAGGGGGGGAACGGGCCTGACATGCGGGGGGGGACTAGCCCTGTGCTGGGGGGAAGGGGTCAGGCCTGACATGCAGGGTGGACTAGCCCTGTGCAGGGGGGGAACAGGCCTGACATGCGGGGTGGACTAGCCCTCTGCTGGGGGGGAGGCAGGGCCTGACATGCGGGATGGACTAGCTCTGTGCTGGGGGGGAACGGGCCTGACATGCGGGGTGGACTAGCCCTATGCTGGGGGGGGAGGTCGGGCCTGTCATGTGGGTGGACTAACCCTGTGCTGGGGGGGAATGGGCCTGACATGCGGGGTGGACTAGCCCTGTGCTGGTGGGGGGTAACGGGCCTGACATGCGGGGGGGAACGGGCCTGACATGCGGGGTGGACTAGCCCTGTGCTGGAGAGGGGGAATGGGCCTTGCATGCAGTGTGGACTAGCCTTGTGCTGGGGGGGGGGTGTTGGGCCTGACATGCGGGGAGGACTAGCCCTGTGCTGGGGAGGAACGGGCCTGACATGCGGGGTGGACTAGCCCTGTGCTGCGGGGGTTGGGCCTGACATGTGGGGTGTACTATCCTTGTGCTGGGGGGGGGGGGGTTGGGTCTGACATGCGGGGTGGACTAGCCCTGTGCTGGAGAGGGGGAACGGGCCTGACATGTTGGGTGGACTAGCCCTGTGCTGGGGGTGTTGGGCCTGACATGTGGGGTGGACTAACCCTGTGCTGGGGGGGGTTGGGCCTGACATGTGGGGTGGACTAGCCCTGTGCTGGGGGGGGAACGGGCCTGACATGCGGGGTGGACTAGCCCTTTGCTGGGGGGGGGGGTCAGGCCTGACATGTGGGGTGGACTAGCCCTGTGCTGGGGGGGTCGGGCCTGACATGCGGGGTGGACTAGCCCTGTGCTGGGGGGGTCGGGCCTGACATGCGGGGTGGACTATCCCTGTACTGGGGGGGAGGCAGGGCCTGACATGCAGGGTACACTAGCCCCGTGCTGGGGGGGGGAGGGTCGGGCCTGACATGCGGGGAGGACTAGCCCTGTGCTGGGGGGAGGGGGGGGGGGGAGGGACTGACATGCTGGGTTGACTAGCCCTGTGCTGGGAGGGAACTGGCCTGACATGCGGGGTGGACTAGCCCTGTGTTAAGGGGGTTCGGACCTGACATGCGTGGTGGACTAGCCCTGTGCTGGGGGAAAACTGACCTGACATGCGGGGTGGACTAGCCCTGTGCTAAGGGGGGTCAGGCCTGACATGCGTGGTGGACTAGCCCTGTGCTGGGGGGGGTCGGTCCTGACATGCGGGGTGGACTAGCCCTATGCTGGGGAGGGGTCGGGCCTGACATGCGGGGGGGACTAGCCCTGTGCTGGGGGGGAATGGGCCTGACATGCGGGGTGGACTAGCCTTCTGCCGGGGGGGGGGGGGGGTTCAGGGCCTGACATGCGGGGGGGACTAGCCCTTTGCTGGGGGGGTCAGGGCATGACATGTGGGGGGGACTAGCCCTGTGCTGGGGGAACGGGCCTGACATGTGGGGTGGACTAGCCCTGTGCTGGGGGGGGGGAATGGGCCTGACATGCGGGGAGGACTAGCTCGGTGCTGGGGGGAATGGGCCTGACATGCGGGGTGGACTATCCCTGTGCTGGGGGGGGGGATCAGGGTCTGACATGCGGGGGGGGACTAGCCCTTTGACGGGGGGGGGGGGGATCAGGGTCTGACATGCGGGGGGGGACTAGCCCTTTGCCGGGGGGGGGGGGGGGGATCAGGGTCTGACATGCGGGGTGGACTAGCCCTGTGCTGGGGGGGGGACGGGCCTGACATGCGGGGTGGACTAGCCCTTTGCTGGGGGGGGGGGGGGGGGGAGGGTCAGGGCCTGGGAGGACTAGCCCTGTGCTTGGGGGGAACGGGCCTGACATGCGGGATGGACTAGCTCTGTGCTGGGGGGAATGGGCCTGACATGCGGGGAGGACTGGCCCTGTGCTGGGGGGGAACGGGCCTGACATGCGGGATGGACTAGCTCTGTGCTGGGGGGAACGGGCCTGACATGTGGGGTGGACTATCCCTGTGATGGGGGGGGGGGGCAGGGCCTGACATGTGGGGTGGACTAGCCCTGTGCTGGGGTGGGATGGGCCTGACATGCGGGGTGGACTAGCCCTGTGCTGGGGGGGTCGGGCCTGACATGTGGGGTGGACTATCCCTGTACTGGGGGGGCAGGCAGGGCCTGACATGCGGGGTGGACTATCCCTGTACTGGGGTGGAGGCAGGGCCTGACATACAGGGTACACTAGCCCCGTGCTGGGGTAGGGGGGGTCAGGCCTGACATGCGGGGAGGACTAGCCCTGTGCTGGGCGGAGGGGGGAATGGGCCTGACATGCGGGGGTGACTAGCCCTGTGCTGGGGGGAGGGGGGGGGGGGGGGACTGACATGCTGGGTTGACTAGCCCTGTGCTGGGAGGGAACTGGCCTGACATGCGGGGTGGACTAGCCCTGTGCGAAGGGGGTTCGGGCCTGACATGCGTGGTGGACTAGCCCTGTGCTGTGGGGGGGTTCACGGCATGACATGTGGGGGGGACTAGCCCTGTGCTGGGGGGGAACGGGCCTGACATGCGGGGTGGACAAGCCCTTTGCCGGGGGGGGGGGGGGGGATCAGGGTCTGACATGCGGGATGGACTAGCCCTGTGCTGGGGGGGGGTCAGGGCCTGACATGTGGGGTGGACTAGCCCTGTGCCAGGGAGTGAACAGCCCTGACATGCGGGGTGGACTAGCCCTCTGCTGGGGGAACGGGCCTGACATGTGGGGTGGACTAGCCCTGTGCTGGGGGGGAACGGGCCTGACATGATGGGTGGACTATCCCTATGCTGGGGGGGGGGGGGGGGGGGGCAGGGCCTGACATGCGGGATGGACTAGCTCGGTGTTGGGGGGAACGGGCCTGACATGCGGGGTGGACTATCCCTGTGCTGGGGGGGGGGAATCAGTGTTTGACATGCGGGGGGGACTAGCCCTTTGCCGGGGGGATCAGGGTCTGACATGCGGGGGGGACTAGCCCTGTGCTGGGGTGGGGGGGAATGGGCCTGACATGCGGGGAGGACTAGCCCTGTGCTGGGGGGGAACGGGCCTGACATGCGGGATGGACTAGCTCTGTGCTGGGGGGGAACGGGCCTGACATGATGGGTGGACTATCCCTATGCTGGGGGGGGGGGGGCAGGGCCTGACATGCGGGATGGACTAGCTCGGTGTTGGGGGGAACGGGCCTGACATGCGGGGTGGACTATCCCTGTGCTGGGGGGGGGGAATCAGTGTTTGACATGCGGGGGGGACTAGCCCTTTGCCGGGGGGATCAGGGTCTGACATGCGGGGGGGACTAGCCCTGTGCTGGGCGGGAACGGGCCTGACATGCGGGGTGGACTATCCCTGTGCTGGGGGGGGGATCAGGGTCTGACATGCGGGGGGGACTAGCCCTTTGCCGGGGGGGGGGATCAGGGTCTGACATGCGGGGAGGACTAGCCCTGTGCTGGGGGAACGGGCCTGACATGTGGGGTGGAATAGCCCTGTGCTGGGGGAACGGGCCTGACATGTGGGGTGGAATAGCCCTGTGCTGGGGGGGGACGGGCCTGACATGCGGGGTGGACTAGCCCTGTGCTGGGGGAACGGGCCTGACATGTGGGGTGGAATAGCCCTGTGCTGGGGGGTGAACGGGCCTGACATGCGGGGTGGACTAGCCCTGTGCTGGGGGAACGGGCCTGACATGTGGGGTGGAATAGCCCTGTGCTGGGGGGGGACGGGCCTGACATGCTGGATGGACTAGCTCTGTGCTGGGGGGAACGGGCCTGACATGCGGGCTGGACTATACCTGTGATTGGGGGGGGGCAGGGCCTGACATGTGGGGTGGACTAGCCCTGTGCTGGGGTGGGATGGGCCTGACAGGCGGGGTGGACTAGCCATGTACTGGGGGGGGAGGCAGGGCCTGACATACAGGGTACACTAGCCCCGTGCTGGGGGAGGGGGGGGGGGGGAACGGGCCTGACATGCGGGGGGGACTAGCCCTGTGCTGGGGGGAGGGGGGGGGGGGGGACTGACATGCTGGGTTGACTAGCCCTGTGCTGGGGGGGAACTGGCCTGACATGCGGGGTGGACTAGCCCTGTGCTAAGGGGGTTCGGGCCTGACATGCGGGGTGGACTAGCCCTGTGCTGGGGGGGGACGGGCCTGACATGCGGGGTGGACTAGCCCTTTGCTGGGGGGGGGGGGGGGGGGAGGGTCAGGGCCTGACATGCGGGGAGGACTAGCCCTGTGCTGGGGGGTGAACGGGCCTGA
Organism: Pseudophryne corroboree; assembly: GCF_028390025.1. Taxonomy (NCBI): domain Eukaryota; kingdom Metazoa; phylum Chordata; class Amphibia; order Anura; family Myobatrachidae; genus Pseudophryne; species Pseudophryne corroboree. The sequence continues at coordinate 137,373 of NW_026970347.1, read as the reverse complement.
CATGCGGGGTGGACTAGCCCTTTGCTGGGGGGGGGGGGGGGGGGGGAGGGTCAGGGCCTGACATGCAGCGGGGACTAGCCCTGTGCTGGGGGGGAACTGACCTGACATGCGGGGTGGACTAGCCCTGTGCGAAGGGGGGTCAGGCCTGACATGCGTGGTGGACTAGCCCTGTGCTGGGGGGGGAGTCGGTCCTGACATGCGGGGTGGACTAGCCCTATGCTGGGGAGGGGTCGGGCCTGACATGCGGGGGGGACTAGCCCTGTTCTGGGGGGGAATGGGCCTGACATGCGGGGTGGACTAGCCTTTTGCTGGGGGGGGGGGGTTCAGGGCCTGACATGCGGGGGGGGACTAGCCCTTTGCTGGGGGGGGTCAGGGCATGACATGTGGGGTGGACTAGCCCTGTGCTGGGGGGGGGAATGGGCCTGACATGCGGGGAGGACTAGCTCGGTGCTGGGGGGAATGGGCCTGACATGCGGGGTGGACTATCCCTGTGCTGGGGGGGGGGGGAAATCAGGGTCTGACATGCGGGGGGGAATAGACCTTTGACGGGGGGGAGGGGGGATCAGGGTCAGACATGCGGGGCGGGACTAGCCCTTTGCCGGGGGGGGGGGGGGGGATCAGGGTCTGACATGCGGGGGGGAATAGCCCTGTGCTGGGGGGGAACGGGCCTGACGTGTGGTGGACTAGCCCTTTGCTGGGGGGGGGGGGGGTCAGGGCCTGACATGCGGGGAGGACTAGCCCTGTGCTGGGGGGTGAACGAGCCTGACATTCGGGGTGGACTAGCCCTGTGCTAGGGGAATGGGCCTGACATGTGGGGTGGACTAGCCCTGTGCTGGGGGGGGGAATGGGCCTGACATGCGGGGAGGACTAGCCCTGTGCTGGGGGGGAACGGGCCTGACATGCGGGATGGACTAGCCCAGTGCTGGGGGGAACGGGCCTGACATGCGGGGTGGACTATCCCTGTGATGGGGGGGGGGGGGGGCAGGGCCTGACATGTGGGGTGGACTAGCCCTGTGCTGGGGTGGGATGGGCCTGACATGCGGGGTGGACTGGCCCTGTGCTGGGAGGAGCGAGGCAGGGCCTGACATGCGGGGTGGACTATCCCTGTACTGGGGGGGGGAGGCAGGGCCTGACATGCAGGGTGGACTATCCCTGTACTGGGGGGGAGGCAGGGCCTGACATACATTGTACACTAGCCCCGTGCTGGGGGGGGGGGGGGGGGGGGGGCGTGCCTGACATGCGGGGGGGACTAGCCCTGTGCTGGGGGGAGGGGGGGGGGGGTGGGACTGACATGCTGGGTTGACTAGCCCTGTGCTGGGGGGGAACTGGCCTGACATGCGGGGTGGACTAGCCCTGTGCTAAGGGGGTTCGGGCCTGACATGCGTGGTGGACTAGCCCTGTGCTGGGGGGGGGACGGGCCTGACATGCGGGGTGGACTAGCCCCTTGCTGGAGGGGGGGGGGGGAGGGTCAGGGCCTGACATGCGGGGAGGACTAGCCCTGTGCTGGGGGGTGAACGGGCCTGACATGCGGGGTGGACTAGCCGTGTGCTAGGGGAACGGGCCTGACATGCGGGGTGGACTAGCCCTGTGCTGGGGGAACGGGCCTGACATGTGGGGTGGACTAGCCCTGTGCTGGGGGGGGGGGGGGGAATCAGTGGCAAACGCAGGATTTTCATGGGGGGGTTTCCGTACATGTGTTTGTGTGTGTGTGTGTATATATATATATATATAATATAAATTTATACAGTACACTGCACAAGCTGTGTGTGTGTGTGTGTGTGTGTGTGTGTGTGTGTGTGTGTGTGTGTGTATATATATATATATATATATATGTGTGCACACAGTACATAGACATACAACACACGCACACACACACACACACACACACACACTGTACAGTAGCATACATAATGTACATGCAAACAGCATACATACATGTAAATAGCATTCATGCACACAGCATACATTCACACAAACATAGATACATACATGCAAACAGCATACATACATGCAAACAGCATTCATGCACACAGCATACATTCACACAAACATAGATACATACATGCAAACAGCATACATGCATGCAAACAGCATTCATGCACACAGCATACATTCACACAAACATAGATACATACATGCAAACAGCATACATACATACAAACAGCATACATACATACATACATGCACACAACATACATTCACACAAACAGCATACATGCATACACATACAGTATACATACATGCAAACAGCATACATACACACACAGCATACATACACAGCTAGTCCACCTGACATGCGGGGTGGACTAGCCCTGTGCTGGGGTGAGGGGGGGGGGAGGGACTGATATGTTGGGTGGACTAGCCCTTTGCTGGGGGGGGGCGGGGGTCAGGGCCTGACATGCGGGGTGGACTAGCCCTGTGCTGGAGAGGGGGAATGGGCCTGACATGCGGGGTGGACTAGCCCTGTGCTGGGGTGAGGGGGGGGGGGAGGGACTGATATGTTGGGTGGACTAGCCCTTTGCTGGGGGGGGGCGGGGGTCAGGGCCTGACATGCGGGGAGGACTAGCCCTGTGCTGGGGGGTGAATGGGCCTGACATGCGGGGTGGACTAGCCCTGTGCTGGGGGGGTCGGGCCTGACATGCGGGGTGGACTAGCCCTGTGCTGGGAGGAGCGAGGCAGGGCCTGACATGCGGGGTGGACTATCCCTGTACTGGGGGGGGGTCAGGGCCTGACATGAGGGGTGGACTAGCCCTGTGCCGAGGGGTGAACGGCCCTGACATGCGGGGTGGACTAGCCCTGTGCTGGGGTGGGTGGAAATGGGCCTGACATGCGGGGAGGACTAGCCCTGTGCTGGGCGGGGTCAGGGCCTGACATGCGGGGAGGACTAGCCCTGTGCTGGGGGGGCAGGGCCTGACATACGGGGGGGACTAGCCCAGTGCTGGGGGGAACGGGCCTGACATGCGGGGTGGACTAGCCCTGTGCTGGGGTGGGGGGAAATGGGCCTGACATGCGGGGAGGACTAGCCCTGTGCTGGGCGGGGTCAGGGCCTGACATGCGGGGAGGACTAGCCCTGTGCTGGGGGGGAACGGGCCTGACATGCAGGGTGGACTATCCCTGTGCTGGGGGGGGGGGGGGCAGGGCCTGACATGCGGGTGGACTAGCCCTGTGCTGGGGGGGCAGGGCCTGACATACGGGGGGGACTAGCCCAGTGCTGGGGGGAACGGGCCTGACATGCGGGGTGGACTAACCCTGTGCTGGAGAGGGGGAACGGGCCTGACATGTGGGGAGGACTAGCCCTGTGCAGGAGAGGGGGAACGGGCCTGACATGCGGGGTGGACTAACCCTGTGCTGGAGAGGGGGAACGGGCCTGACATGCAGCGGGGACTAGCCCAGTGCTGGGGGGAACGGGCCTGACATGCGGGGTGGACTAACCCTGTGCTGGAGAGGGGGAACGGGCCTGACATGCGGGGTGGACTAGCCCTGTGCTGGGGGGGGAACGGACCTGACATGCGGGGTGGACTAGCCCAGTGCTGGGGGGGAACGGGCCTGACATGCGGGGTGGACTAACCCTGTGCTGGGGGGGAACGGGCCTGACATGCGGGGTGGACTAGCCCTGTGCCGAGGGGTGAACGGCCCTGACATGCGGGGTGGACTAGCCCTGTGCCGAGGGGTGAACGGCCCTGACATGCGGGGTGGACTAGCCCTGTGCTGGGGTGGGGGGAATGGGCCTGACATGCGGGGAGGACTAGCCCTGTACTGGGCGGGGTCAGGGCCTGACATGCGGGGAGGACTAGCCCTGTGCTGGGGGGGAACGGGCCTGACATGCGGGATGGACTAGCTCTGTGCTGGGGGGGAACGGGCCTGACATGCGGGGTGGACTATCCCTGTGCTGGGGGGGGGGGCAGGGCCTGACATGCGGGTGGACTAGCCCTGTGCTGGGGGGGCAGGGCCTGACATACGGGGGGGACTAGCCCAGTGCTGGGGGGGAACGGGCCTGACATGCGGGGTGGACTAACCCTGTGCTGGAGAGGGGGAACGGGCCTGACATGTGGGGAGGACTAGCCCTGTGCAGGGGGAACGGGCCTGACATGCGGGGTGGACTAGCCCTGTGCTGGGGGGGGAACGGACCTGACATGCGGGGTGGACTAGCCCAGTGCTGGGGGGGAACGGGCCTGACATGCGGGGTGGACTAACCCTGTGCTGGGGGGGAACGGGCCTGACATGCGGGGTGGACTAGCCCTGTGCTGGAGAGGGGGGATGGGCCTGACATGCGGGGAGGACTAGCCCTTTGCTGGGGGAGGGGTCAGGGCCTGACATGCGGGGTGGACAAGCCCTTTGCCGGGGTGGGGATCAGGGCCTGACATGCGGGGTGGACAAGCCCTTTGCCGGGGGGGGGGGATCAGGGTCTGACATGCAGGGTGGACTAACCCTGTGCTGGAGAGGGGGAACGGGCCTGACATGCGGGGAGGACTAGCCCTGTGCTGGGGGGGGAACGGGCCTGACATGCGGGGAGGACTAGCCCTGTGCTTGGGGGGAACGGGCCTGACATGCGGGTTGGACTAGCCCTGTGCTGGGGAGGAATGGGCCTGACATGCGGGGTGGACTAGCCCTGTGCTGCGGGGGTTGGGCCTGACATGTGGGGTGTACTAGCCTTGTGCTGGGGGGGGGGGGTGTTTGGTCTGACATGCGGGGGGACTAGCCCTGTGCTGGGGGGGGGGGGGGGGCAGGGCCTGACATGCTGGGTTGACTAGCCCTGTGCTGGGAGGGAACTGGCCTGACATGCGGGGCGGACGAGCCCTGTGCTAAGGGGGTTCGGGCCTGACATGCGTGGTGGACTAGCCCTGTGCTGGGGGGGGGGGGGGGGTCACGGCATGACATGTGGGGGGGGACTAGCCCTGTGATGGGGGGGAACGGGCCTGACATGCGGTTTGGACAAGCCCTTTGGCGGGGGGTGGGGGATCAGGGTCTGACATGCGGGGTGGACTAGCCCTGTGCTGGGGGGGAACGGGCCTGACATGCGGGGGGGACTAGCCCTTTGCTGGGGTGGGGGTCAGGGCCTGACATGCGGGGTGGACTAGCCCTGTGCCGGGGAGTGAACAGCCCTGACATGCGGGGTGGACTAGCCCTGTGCTGGGGGAACGGGCCTGACATGTGGGGTGGACTAGCCCTGTGCTGGGGGGGGGGGGGGGAATGGGCCTGACATGCGGGGAGGACTAGCACTGTGCTGGGGGGGAACGGGCCTGACATACGGGATGGACTAGCCCTGTGCCGGGGAGTGAACAGCCCTGACATGCGGGGTGGACTAGCCCTGTGCTGGGGGAACGGGCCTGACATGTGGGGTGGACTAGCCCTGTGCTGGGGGGGGGGGGGGGGGGGAATGGGCCTGACATGCGGGGAGGACTAGCACTGTGCTTGGGGGGAACGGGCCTGACATGCGGGTTGGACTAGCCCTGTGCTGGGGAGGAATGGGCCTGACACGCGGGGTGGACTAGCCCTGTGCTGCGGGGGTTGGGCCTGACATGTGGGGTGTACTAGCCTTGTGCTGGGGGGGGGGGGGTGTTTGGTCTGACATGCGGGGTGGACTAGCCCTGTGCTGGGGGGTGAACGGTCCTGACATGTTGGGTGGACTAGCCCTGTGCTGGGAGGGAACTGGCCTGACATGCGTGGTGGACTAGCCCTGTGCTGGGGGGGGGGGGTCACGGCATGACATGTGGGGGGGGACTAGCCCTGTGATGGGGGGGAACGGGCCTGACATGCGGTTTGGACAAGCCCTTTGGCGGGGGGTGGGGGATCAGGGTCTGACATGCGGGGTGGACTAGCCCTGTGCTGGGGGGGAACGGGCCTGACATGTGGGGTGTACTATCCTTGTGCTGGGGGGGGGGGGTTGGGTCTGACATGCGGGGTGGACTAGCCCTGTGCTGGGTGGTGAACGGGCCTGACATGTTGGGTGGACTAGCCCTGTGCTGGGGGTGTTGGGCCTGACATGTGGGGTGGACTAGCCCTGTGCTGGGGGGGGAACGGGCCTGACATGCGGGGGGGACTAGCCCTGTGCTGGGGGGGAATGGGCCTGACATGCGGGGTGGACTAGCCTTTTGCTGGGGGGGGGTTCAGGGCCTGACATGCGGGGGGGACTAGCCCTTTGCTGGGGGGGTCAGGGCATGACATGTGGGGGGGACTAGCCCTGTGCTGGGGGAACGGGCCTGACATGTGGGGTGGACGAGCCCTGTGCTGGGGGGGGGGGGGGGGGGGAATGGGGGCCTGACATGCGGGGAGGACTAGCTCTGTGCTGGGGGGAACGGGCCTGACATGATGGGTGGACTATCCCTGTGCTGGGGGGGGGATCAGGGTCTGACATGCTGGGGGGACTAGCCCTTTGCCGGGGGGGGGGGGGGGGGATCAGGGTCTGACACGCGGGGAGGACTTGCACTGTGCTGGGGGGGAACGGGCCTGACATACGGGATGGACTAGCTCGGTGCTGGGGGGAACGGGCCTGACATGCGGGGTGGACTATCCCTGTGCTGTGGGGGGGATCAGGGTCTGACATGCTGGGGGGACTAGCCCTTTGCCGGGGGGGGGGGGGGGGGGGATCAGGGTCTGACATGCGGGGGGGACTAGCCCTGTGCTGGGGGGGAACGGGCCTGACATGCGGGGTGGACTAGCCCTGTGCTAGGGGAACGGGCCTGACATGCGGGGTGGACTAGCCCTGTGCTGGGGAAACAGGCCTGACATGTGGGGTGGACTAGCCCTGTGCTGGGGGGGGACGGGCCTGACATGCGGGATGGACTAGCTCTGTGCTAGGGGGAACGGGCCTGACATGCGGGGTGGACTATCCCTGTGATTGGGGGGGGGGGAGGGGCAGGGCCTGACGTGAGGTGGACTAGCCCTGTGCTGGGGTGGGATGGGCCTGACATGCCGGGTGGACTAGCCCTGTGCTGGGGGGGGGTCGGACATGACATGCGGGGTGGACTAGCCCTGTACTGGGGGGGAGGGACATGCGGGGAGGACTAGCCCTTTGCCGGGGGGGGGGGGGGATCAGGGCCTGACATGCGGGGGGGACTAGCCCTGTGCTGGGGGGGGAACGGGCCTGACATGCGGGGTGGACTAGCCCTTTGCTGGGGGAACGGGCCTGACATGCGGGGTGGACTAGCCCTGTGCTGGGGGGGGGGGGGGGAATGGGCCTGACATGCGGGGAGGACTTGCCCTGCGCTGGGGGGGAACGGGCCTGACATGCGGGTGGACTAGCTCTGTGCTGGGGGGAACGGGCCTGACATGCGGGGTGGACTATCCCTGTGATTGGGGGGGGAGGGGGGCAGGGCCTGACATTTGGGGTGGACTAGCCCTGTGCTGGGTAGGGATGGGCCTGACATGCGGGGTGGACTAGCCCTGTGCTGTGGGGGTCGGGCCTGACATGCGGGGTGGACTATCCCTGTACTGGGGGGGCAGGCAGGGCCTGACATGCGGGGTGGACTATCCCTGTGCTAGGGGAACGGGCCTGACATGCGGGGTGGACTAGCCCTGTGCTGGGGAAACAGGCCTGACATGTGGGGTGGACTAGCCCTGTGCTGGGGGGGGACGGGCCTGACATGCGGGATGGACTAGCTCTGTGCTAGGGGGAACGGGCCTGACAAGCTGGGTGGACTATCCCTGTGATTGGGGGGGGGGGAGGGGCAGGGCCTGACGTGAGGTGGACTAGCCCTGTGCTGGGTTGGGATGGGCCTGACATGCCGGGTGGACTAGCCCTGTGCTGGGGGGGTCGGGCATGACATGCGGGGTGGACTAGCCCTGTACTGGGGGGGGAGGCAGGGCCTGACATGCAGGGTGGATTATCCCTGTACTGGGGGGGAGGGACATGCGGGGAGGACTAGCCCTTTGCCGGGGGGGGGGGATCAGGGCCTGACATGCGGGGTGGACTATCCCTGTGCTAGGGGAACGGGCCTGACATGCGGGGTGGACTAGCCCTGTGCTGGGGAAACAGGCCTGACATGTGGGGTGGACTAGCCCTGTGCTGGGGGGGGAACGGGCCTGACATGCGGGGGGGACTAGCCCTGTGCTGGGGGGGAATGGGCCTGACATGCGGGGTGGACTAGCCTTTTGCTGGGGGGGGGTTCAGGGCCTGACATGCGGGGGGGACTAGCCCTTTGCTGGGGGGGTCAGGGCATGACATGTGGGGGGGACTAGCCCTGTGCTGGGGGAACGGGCCTGACATGTGGGGTGGACGAGCCCTGTGCTGGGGGGTGGGGGGGGAATGGGGGCCTGACATGCGGGGAGGACTAGCTCTGTGCTGGGGGGAACGGGCCTGACATGATGGGTGGACTATCCCTGTGCTGGGGGGGGGATCAGGGTCTGACATGCTGGGGGGACTAGCCCTTTGCCGGGGGGGGGGGGGGGGGGATCAGGGTCTGACATGCGGGGGGGACTAGCCCTGTGCTGGGGGGGAACGGGCCTGACATGCGGGGTGGACTAGCCCTGTGCTAGGGGAACGGGCCTGACATGCGGGGTGGACTAGCCCTGTGCTGGGGAAACAGGCCTGACATGTGGGGTGGACTAGCCCTGTGCTGGGGGGGGACGGGCCTGACATGCGGGATGGACTAGCTCTGTGCTAGGGGGAACGGGCCTGACATGCGGGGTGGACTATCCCTGTGATTGGGGGGGGGGGAGGGGCAGGGCCTGACGTGAGGTGGACTAGCCCTGTGCTGGGGTGGGATGGGCCTGACATGCCGGGTGGACTAGCCCTGTGCTGGGGGGGGGTCGGACATGACATGCGGGGTGGACTAGCCCTGTACTGGGGGGGAGGGACATGCGGGGAGGACTAGCCCTTTGCCGGGGGGGGGGGGGGATCAGGGCCTGACATGCGGGGGGGACTAGCCCTGTGCTGGGGGGGGAACGGGCCTGACATGCGGGGTGGACTAGCCCTTTGCTGGGGGAACGGGCCTGACATGCGGGGTGGACTAGCCCTGTGCTGGGGGGGGGGGGGGAATGGGCCTGACATGCGGGGAGGACTTGCCCTGCGCTGGGGGGGAACGGGCCTGACATGCGGGTGGACTAGCTCTGTGCTGGGGGGAACGGGCCTGACATGCGGGGTGGACTATCCCTGTGATTGGGGGGGGAGGGGGGCAGGGCCTGACATTTGGGGTGGACTAGCCCTGTGCTGGGTAGGGATGGGCCTGACATGCGGGGTGGACTAGCCCTGTGCTGTGGGGGTCGGGCCTGACATGCGGGGTGGACTATCCCTGTACTGGGGGGGCAGGCAGGGCCTGACATGCGGGGTGGACTATCCCTGTGCTAGGGGAACGGGCCTGACATGCGGGGTGGACTAGCCCTGTGCTGGGGAAACAGGCCTGACATGTGGGGTGGACTAGCCCTGTGCTGGGGGGGGACGGGCCTGACATGCGGGATGGACTAGCTCTGTGCTAGGGGGAACGGGCCTGACATGCGGGGTGGACTATCCCTGTGATTGGGGGGGGGGGAGGGGCAGGGCCTGACGTGAGGTGGACTAGCCCTGTGCTGGGTTGGGATGGGCCTGACATGCCGGGTGGACTAGCCCTGTGCTGGGGGGGTCGGGCATGACATGCGGGGTGGACTAGCCCTGTACTGGGGGGGGAGGCAGGGCCTGACATGCAGGGTGGATTATCCCTGTACTGGGGGGGAGGGACATGCGGGGGAGGACTAGCCCTTTGCCGGGGGGGGGGGGGGGATCAGGGCCTGACATGCGGGGGGGACTAGCCCTGTGCTGGGGGGGGAACGGGCCTGACATGCGGGGTGGACTAGCCCTTTGCTGGGGGAACGGGCCTGACATGCGGGGTGGACTAGCCCTGTGCTGGGGGGGGGGGGGGGGGAATGGGCCTGACATGCGGGGAGGACTTGCCCTGCGCTGGGGGGAACGGGCCTGACATGCGGGTGGACTAGCTCTGTGCTGGGGGGAACGGGCCTGACATGCGGGGTGGACTATCCCTGTGATTGGGGGGGGGGGGGGGCAGGGCCTGACATTTGGGGTGGACTAGCCCTGTGCTGGGTAGGGATGGGCCTGACTTGCGGGGTGGACTAGCCCAGTGCTGTGGGGGTCGGGCCTGACATGCGGGGTGGACTATCCCTGTACTGGGGGGGCAGGCAGGGCCTGACATGCGGGGTGGACTATCCCTGTACTGGGGGGGGGAGGCAGGGCCTGACATGCAGGGTGGACTATCCCTGTACTGGGGGGGAAGCAGGGCCCTCACATACAGGGTACACTAGCCCCGTGCTGGGGGGGGCGGGGTTTGGGCCTGACATGCGGGGAGGACTAGCCCTGTGCTGGGCGGAGGGGGGAACGGGCCTGACATGCGGGGGGACTAGCCCTGCGCTCGGGGGATGGGGGGGGGAGGGACTGACATGCTGGGTTGACTAGCCCTGTGCTGGGGGGGGAACTGGCCTGACATGCGTGGTGGACTAGCCCTGTGCTGGGGGGGGTCGGGCCTGACATGCGGGGAGGACTAGCCATGTGCTGGGGGGAAAGAGCCTGACATGCGGGGGGGACTAGCCCTTTGCTGGGGGGGGGGTCACGGCATGTCATGCGGGGTGGACTAGCCTTGTGCTGGGGGGAGGGGGATTGGGCCTGACATGTGGGGTGGACTAGCCCTGTGCTGGGGGGGGGTTGGGACTGACATACGGGGTGGACTAACCCTGTGCTGGGGCGGGGGGGTTTGGGCCTGATATGTGGGGTGGACTAGCCCTGTGCTGGGGGGGGGGGGGGTTGGGCCTGACATGCGGGGGGGACTAGCCCGGTTACACACTGAATGAGGTTGAAAAAAGATAAAATGTTTATTGAGTTTAACCTGTATTATAAAATTTACTTCATTTTCATGCTGTATCCCTGGATATTTTTTTCCGCTAGGAATTTATCTAATCCATTTTTAAACTTATTGATTGAGTCCACAATTACTACCATCTCTACCAGAGAATTCCAAATCCTTACTGCCCTTACTGTGAAGAACCCTTTTCTTCATTGTGTATGAAATTTTCTCTCTTCTAACCTCAGGGGGTGTCCTCGTGTCCTATGTAGTGTTTTTTCGATAATCAAATTGCCTGATAAATCCTTGTATTGTCCCTATATGTATTTAGGGTGATATTAATAATGTCCCCTCTCAGTCGCCTTGTTTTCAGTGTAAACATATGTAACCTTGTAAGTCTTTCCTCATAGTCCAGTGCCTCTAACCCCTTAACCAGTTTGGTGGCTCGCCTCTGAACCCTTTCCAGTTCCAAGATATCTTTCTTTAGTGAGGTGCCCAGATCTGTACACAGTATTCCAGGTGTGGCCGCTCCAATGATTTGTACAGCGGCAGGATTACCCTCTGATACCTTATCTCCATTCCCTTATTTGGTTTGGTTGCTGCATTTTGACATTGTGTACTGTTACGAAGTTTGTTATCGATGGGTGCTCCCAAATCTTTTTCAACTACTTATCAAGCAAAGTTGAAAAAAACATCCCACATTTCAGCTATACTCTTTCCATGAAGCAAATTTCCCAATTGATGTCCTTTATTGTTTCAGCATGTTGAAGTAGCTTTTCTAAAGTTAAAATTATTAAGGGAGGTTCACACCTATCACAGACGGCTCAGCACACCTCTCTCCCCCCACTCAGCACTCAGTGCATGCGTGCTCAGCAAAGGGGTGGGGAAATGGGGAGCGCTCACTTCACACAACGGTGAAGTGAGCGTCCTGACTAGATTGTGCCTGCATGCAATCTAGAACCGCCGATAGCGACATTCAGGGTCGTGCATTGCTATCACTATGGGCATACACATGGAGAGATCCGTGCTTAATTTCTAAGCAATCTAGTCAGAAGAAATCACTCCATGTGTGCCCCCCTTTAGTGTTGTTTATGAAAACGGATATTGAATGTGACCATGTTATGAGCGCTACTTCCCAAGGTCTCCCTACTTTAGTATTTAAATCACGGCTGTGGGAATAAATCGGGTTCAGCCTCGTTAAAGCTGCCCGTACAGCGAAACATGCATGTCGGCTTGTTAGTGGGCCACCACACTCCTTAAAATGTTATAGGCAATGTAGTATTTTGTGTAATAGATAGTGATACTTTACCTGCACCAGCACTGATCTCTATAGAGCCGTAGCAATCAGCAATTAGGATTTGCTCAGCAGGCTGTGTGTATGAGTTCAGGAAGATAGACAAATTACCACTGGAGACAGCAGCACAGGGGATCATCCCAGGGTATTATAGCAAACAGAGATAGTAATTATTTGCTTTACTGAACAGCTTATATCGGTGGATTGCCTGATTACCACTATTATTGAAGCTGATACTACTCCGTGCTCAGTAACCACTGCATTGCTTATAATGATACTATAGGAATCAGGAATTGTAGTATAAGCATTAGTTCAGCGTTATATTACATCCAATGGGTTATCAGAGCCAGCACAATCCCTATAGAGAAGATCTATTACTCTATATAGGGACAACTGACCCTTAGGGTGTTAGGAACACTGCCCAAATACATATTATTTAGTAGTAATACATTCTTTACTTTCACTATTCTGGACGCCTTCAGTGGATTTCTCACATTGTGTATATATCTGTATACTGTACCTAGATAACATCAGTGATTTATTATCATTATCATTTTTACAAGAGGTGTATACGCACATGATCAATAAAGATAATAGCGTATTATGCACTTATAATGTAAGTGATATTCTTTTCATAGGTATATTGGTGTACGATTCTTGAATACCACATACATCAGTGAAGTAATAATATTGTAAACCCTTTATCCTGTGCATGAATCGGTGTTGCAACAAATGTTGCTCTTATGTTACATTAGTGTCAGGACATTCTGCAACATCCTCTCCTTCTATTTCTAAATAAATGTGGACTGAAATATACTCACTCCATGCCTAGATGTGTAAATAATCATTACTGCAGTATCTCAGTACATCTTTCAATTGACTCCATCACTACAGGGGGCATATCTGGATGACCCTGGACTCATGTTAAGGCAGCATTACTGATGCATTCAGAACGCAGTACGGAAGGAGATACATAGCAATCTGTAATAGAAGGCACCAGTGGTATAATACACATTTTTATATCTCAACCATCAGTACCATTGGCAGGGCCGAAACTAGGATTTTTGTCACCCGGGGCAAGGTAGTCATTTGGCGCCCCCCCCCCCCAAAAAAAAATATATATTTTTTTTACAATAAATATATAAATAAATAAAAAATGTAAAATAAATAAATGAATAAAAAAAATTATATATATATATATATATATATACACATATACATATATATACATATATATATATATATACATATACATATACACACATAGAGGGTAGGTGCGGCACTCCAATAAAACAGTCGTAGAGCTTAATAAATCACGTGATTTATTAAGCTCTATGACTGTTTTATTGGAGTGCCGCACCTACCCTCTATGCATACATTTCCCTGTGAGGGCACCCAGACGTACATGTACTTCAAGTGGCCGTGCCGGACCTATCTGTTGTATATATATATATATATCTCTTTCAGAACTTTTTTGGTCACTAAACATGATCCAGTAGGTTGCTGATGTAAATGTTGGGTGAATGCACACTCTCTCTTATCAGCTGCTGTGCTGCGTGCGACAACTTCAAGTGTGGGGGGCATGGTGGCGCAGTGGCAGTCACTGGTAGATGGGGATAAAGCAATCTCCATCTATAAAAGAAAATTTTGGTCCATCCACGTGCTTCACTGATCCCCTCCTCTCAGATGCAGCATAAGCACTATGATCATCACCCCCCCCCCCCCCCTCAAACAGGACCCCAAACCCTTCACAGACAACACAGGAACCAAGTTCACCCCCCAGCGGCACCCCCACCTCTCCAGACAGCACTATGATCATCAACCACCCAGCAGCACCCCTCCTCCAGACAGCGCAATCACCTCAGTTTCCCAGCAGTCCCCCCCCCACACACACACACACCTCCAAACAGCATAGTCTCAAAGATCAACCCCCACACGCCCACCCCAACAGCATCTTCCCTCCTCTAGACAGCCCAGGAACCTAGATCATCCTTTCCCCCCAGCAGTACCCCCCCCCCCCCCCAACTTCCACCTCCAAAGCGTAGGTGCACTAAGATCATCATCCCCTCCCCATAAATGGACAGCAGCACTGCCACACCAGGGATCATTCCTTCCTGCCCCCCTCGGCCTAAAGCAGGAGTCCATAATTTGCAAAATACTGGCGCCCACCCCGGCGTATTCAAAGACACATCACCCCCTCACTGCTGCTGCTGCTGAGTGTCTTCAATCGCTCCCGGCCAGGACACTGCTGACTAATTAACTCAGCAGCAGCGAGGAGGTGATGTGTCTCTATGCCGCCAGCACAGCGCTGCTGAAATGCAACTCTCCCCTCTCCGCCCCACCACATGGGTTCAGCCTGAAAGGAGCTGCAGCTCACAGCCCGTACTTACCAACACCCAGCCTGCAATGGAGCCGCGTAAGAAAACCGCGTGAGGCTGAGCTACAGAAGAAGAAAAAATCGGGCAGCTAGAGAGAGATAGAGACTTCCTGCTTCCCGAGCCGCGCACAGCACACAGGAAATTGAAAGTAAACTACAGCTCCCGAGTGCTGCTGGGAGCTGTAGTTTATTTTCTGTCTAATCACAGAACTCCGGCGGCTCTAAGCTGCTACCATTGGCGCATAGGGAGAGGGTGTTAGGGGGTCAGGTCGCCTGCCCCCCTAGCCCCCCCCCCTAGTTACGGCCCTGCCATTGGAGTGAATGCTCTCTAATTAAGAGCAACTCACCTGTACATTACTATTAACTAGGGAAGAGGCATTTCATTGTGTTATATTTTCCACTGTATTCGCGTACCAGAGGCAGTGTCCCACTTATAACACCCCACTATTTATGGTAACATTTAATTGTTCCACACGATACCAATTACACCTAGGACTGGTAAACATCACCCAGCCTACATCCTGAGTGGCTATTGTCTCACTTATAAATAATTATACTAGTTGCAGGAGTCATTGTGGTGACCCCACTTTTTAAGAATCTGTCTCACACTTTCTTTTCTTTATTTTCACGTATGTGTTTGTATATGTCATGTTTTTAACCTCTATATTTTGCTGTATGTGTCCCATGACAAGGACCTTCTCAATATTAATAAAGGTAATAAAAGTTATGTTTTATTTTTGATAATCAACCCAATCAATTGATATAGTGCACCCAACTCACCAACCGTCTTCTAGTTCTCTTTAGTTGTATAGTCCCTCAAAGGTGACTAGGATTGTGTTCTGCTGCTGTTTTCTTCATAACATGTGTTTGAGCCAAAATCTGCCACATGTTGGTGATGAAGAAAACAGACAGCAAGTAGGTGAGTTAGAAACATCTGGTGACAGTGTGAGTACAGATGTAGGGAGGCAGGTAAGGCAAGACGTTATTCAGCGTTATTTTAACGGTAAGTATTATTTAGTTATAAATAACCTTGCCTAACCACTTTTATAAAATGTATTGTAGGTGTGAATGTTTTATGTGTTGCGTTAGTGTTTGTTATTTATACTGTTCTTTAGAGTTATACTGTAATTTTAATTACTTACACTGTCACTCATTAGCACATTAAACCATACACATATTGCGTGTTTTAAAAAGATTTGCTTGGACACAGGCATTTTTTGGGTAACAATTCCGAAAACTTTATTTTGTTACAACCATTTGATGCATCCTTCATTTCTTTTTTTTTGTGTGTGTGCTGGGTGCAAAGGATTGACCTGGTTTGTTGGCCCGTGTTCTGCTGAAGCGTCTAACAGGGGAGGTAACTGGGGTCTGGCTTGGTGTAGTAGTTCCGGAGCTTGAGCTGATTTGTTGGGATGCCAACACATTAATGCTTTGGCTGAGGTTGTGTATGCTTGCCGTCAGTTGGGTATTTGCGGCAGTGTTATTGGCAATAATTCTGGATAGGTTTTCGTTGACCAGTTGGTTGTGTTGTATTATTTGTATGAGGGCTTGTTGCTGCCGCTGTTGTTCATCCATGATTCGGAGTAAATTGGCTTGCATTTGACTGTTGTCTGCCGTCATCTGACCCATTGAATTGGCAATTCTGCCAACCTGAACTATCAGTCTGCCTGAGTTCCGACTGAGGCGAGGCAGATGATGGGGCAGACTGGCAAGGTATTGGGTGTGGGTGTTCAGGCAGGCATAGTGTTGTGCCTTTTGTGTGGCCCAACTGCTCCAAAACTCTGGGGCCATTTGTTGCTGGGGTGGTGTTGGCCTCAATTGGGGGCTGTGGGATGTTTGGGGTGATTGTGTTATGTCCTGCTGCGTGGTTGGCTGGGTAGGATCGATGGGCTGCAGGTGTAGTGTGTAGGTAGGCTGCTGGTCACTTTCCTGCTAAGCGTCCTCGACCATGATGGGTGGTTCTGTATGGGGTTGATAACAGCCACTATTTAGTTATTAAAATATTTCTTTGCTTGACCTAAACATGGCTTACTTAATAATATTCATATTGAAAATGTAACAGAGATTGTGGCCTACAATTACCTAGGAATCTTACCTTTTGAAACACATATGTGCCTTCTAACTTTCCATACTCAATTGAAAAATGAATTCGGGAATTGTCGGACTCTGAGCCATAATGAATTTGCAAACACGAAGATCTTTCGCCATTTTAAATTCATGCATTTACAGATTGTGTATGACCCTTCCTTTTGTTAAACACACACAATACATTAAATGTGTTTTGGTACACACTCATAAATTGTTCAATGCAGTCAGTGTTGTGTGGGGAAATTACTCCAAATAAATAAAGCCCACATTTTTATAAAAAAAACCATGTAAATGTCTTAAGGTGGCCTATGTTTAGAAATGGTTATGTTGGCCATGGCAAACAATTGGCTTATAGATTACATTTATGTTGCTGTTTATTGTTTAATTTTTTGAAAAATTAAATGGTTGCTATGGGCAACATCACATCTGAAAATGTAACCTCAAAAATGTCAGAAATACCATGTGCTTGTTGTTTGTGATTATTGCCTGGAATAAGAATTAACACAAAATTAATACTTTTGCCAGTACACAAACAGTGGTGCAGATGAATTAACCTGGAGAAGACATAAGGAATTGATAAACCAGTGATATGTGCAAGGTGATAAAGGCATAAGCCAAACAGGGACGTTCTTAATTTTTACTGTTAGGATCTTTTTTTTTTCTGCCTAGATCACCTAGCACATATCAGTGGATATTATAATCATTATGCCTTATCCTGGTTAATTCATAGACCACACTTTTTAATTTTTGTGACAATTATCTTTTATGTTATTGTTTACTCACCAGACAGCTGATGTGATTGTGGATCCTCGCTTTGTGGACTCGCCAAAATTGCTTGTGGTGGCACAGACAACACTGCGGAGATGCGCCGTTGGGGTGGTGATGATGGAGCAGCAGATTCAGCCTCAAGATGGCGTCTCTTGGTTGTCCTCCCAGGCACAGTCACCGAGCCCTGTGATGGGCGCCTCAGTGGAGGGGGGTTTGCAGAAGAAGAACCTATGTGATAAGAGAAACATTAACATTTTGTGCTTATATGTGTTTGCTGAATATGTGATTACAGTGAGTTCTTACCGGCATTCCCACCATTTGCATCACTTGGCAGTGTTGGCTGTGGCCTGGCTGTGCTGCTTCTCTGGCGTACTGGAGAAATATGAAGAATGTCCTTATGAACATACTTTTATTTATCATTGTTTTCTGTAATTCCTGATTGTGATGTAAACATCTTGAACCTGATGATAAGTAAACTAATCGATGCTTAAGCATTTCTGGGTGACTTTATTGGGTGTGTATACTTTAAATAATAGTCAATTTCACTAATTAATCCGAACACAAAGCCAAATAATGCACAATATTATAATGGTTTTAAAAATAAAAACATAGCTGGACACAACCACAATATTGCACACTAAGGTACCAATTTTCATTCAACAAATACAACACTAGGCAGAAATATCTGCAGAAAAATGTTTTTAATTAAAAAAAATGCAAGAAAAAAAAAACCCACAAAGGACAACCCACAACAACACAAAAAAACTAAAACCAAAGAAATCTATTTGTTTTAAAAATATGCAAACAACATATTCAACACACTTCTTTTCAATACACCTGGAAAGATTTAGTACTGATATCAAATGGAAGGAAAAGGCCAAGGCAACCAGATTAAAACAAAACAAAACATTTTTAACATATTAATATTAACACTACATCAGTCATGGACAACCTGGGCCTCTCAAGATGTAGTAAAACTACACATACCAGCATGCACTGCAACAGATGTAGCATTCACTAATAACAAAACTGAGGCAATGCATGATGGGACTTGTAGTTTGCCAACACCTGTAGAGCCACAGGTTGCCCAGGCCTGCACGACATCACCAACACATTGTAACAATTAACAAACTGACAATCACAATTAGCTGGATGAAATTACAAACAACAAAGGACAACACACAGATGTATACACTTTTAAATTAATAAAAACAACTCACCATCCTGCCTTGGCCGGTCAGAATCCCGGACATGAGTCGCACCAACCACTTCTGGTGGAATAAGTGAACGCACAGGCTCCTCCCAATCACGATAAGATGCACGGAAGGGGTGTCCACCCCAAGGTTTGGCGGGCTGATTTAGCCTCCTTGGCCATCTTTGCCTTGACACGGCGCTTTATGTCATAAAAGCGTTTGCGACACGTGTCCTTGGTCCGCCTCACCACACCCTCACTATTCACAGCCGCAATGACCTTCCCACACAGAACAGACTTCCTACGTGTGGACACCTTGGCAGCATCATGGCCAAACAACAGCCGATGATGCCTCAACAGCTCCCGCACCAAAGCCATATTTTCTGAATAGCTGAATTTCACATTGCGCCCAGTCTTTGTACTGGTGCGTGGCTGCGGAGCCACAGCACCATCACTGGAGGCCGCAGCAGCAGCCACCCCCTCCTCCTCACTAACCTCCTCCACCTCACTCACCTCCTCCCTCTCACTCATCTCCTCGCTCTCACTCATCTCCTCCCTCTCACTCACCTGACTGGGACATAATCAGGACAAACTACAAATAACACAGAGAAAAAAAACAGAAAACACACTCCTCCACTACTACTACACACCACACACCCAACACACACACACACACACACACACACACACACACACACACAATGACAATAGACTTGGAAAAAATAAGAATTTACTCACCGGTAATTCTATTTCTCGTAGTCCGTAGTGGATGCTGGGGACTCCGTAAGGACCATGGGGAATAGACGGCTCCGCAGGAGACTGGGCACATCTAAAGAAAGCTTTAGGACTACCTGGTGTGCACTGGCTCCTCCCCCTATGACCCTCCTTCAAGCCTCAGTTAGGAACTGTGCCCGGAAGAGCTGACACAATAAGGAAGGATTTTTGAATCCCGGGTAAGACTCATACTAGCCACACCAATTACACCATATAACACGTGATAGGAACCCCGGTTAACAGTATGATAACAAATGGAGCCTCTGAAAAGATGGCTCACAACAAAACCCGATTTTTGTAACAATAACTATGTACAGGTATTGCAGACAATCCGCACTTGGGATGGGCGCCCAGCTTCCACTACGGACTACGAGAAATAGAATTACCGGTGAGTAAATTCTTATTTTCTCTAACGTCCTAGTGGATGCTGGGGACTCCGTAAGGACCATGGGGATTATACCAAAGCTCCCAAACGGGCGGGAGAGTGCAAATGACTCTGCAGCACCGAATGAGAGAATTCCAGGTCCTCCTCAGCCAGGGTATCAAATTTGTAGAATTTTGCAAATGTGTTTACCCCTGACCAAGTAGCTGCTCGGCAAAGTTGTAAGGCCGAGACCCCTCGGGCAGCCGCCCAAGATGAGCCCACCTTCCGTGTGGAATGGGCTTTTACACATTTAGGCTGCGGTAAGCCTACCGCAGAATGCGTCAGCTGAATAGTGCTACAAATCCAGCGCGCAATAGACTGCTTTGAAGCAGGAGCACCCAGCTTGGTGGGTGCATACAGGATAAACAGCGAGTCAGTCTTTCTGACTCCAGCCATCCTGGAAACATACATTTTCAGGGCCCTGACTACGTCCAGCAACTTGGAATCCTCCAAGTCCCTAGAAGCCGCAGGCACCACAATAGGTTGGTTCAAGTGAAAAGCTGAGACCACCTTTGGGAGAAACAGAGGACGAGTCCTCAATTCTGCCCTATCCATATGGAAAATCAGATAAGGGCTTTTACAAGACAAAGCCGCCAATTCTGAAACCCGCCTGGCCGACGCCAGGGCCAACAGCATGACCACTTTCCACGTGAGATATTTTAAATCCACAGTCTTAAGTGGTTCGAACCAATGTGATTTCAGGAATGCCAAAACCACATTGAGATCCCAAGGTGCCACTGGGGGCACAAAAGGAGGCTGAATATGCAGTACTCCTTTGACAAAAGTCTGAACTTCAGGCAGTGAAGCCAGTTCTTTCTGGAAGAAAATCGACAGCCGAAATCTGGACCTTTATGGACCCCAATTTGAGGCCCAACGTCACCCCTGCTTGCAGGCAGTGCAGGAATCGACCCAGTTGAAATTCCTCCGTCGGGGCCTTCGTGGCCTCACTCCAAGCAACATATTTCTGCCAAATGCGGTGATAATGTCTTGCGGTGACATCCTTCCTGGCTTTGATCAGGGTAGGGATGACTTCCTCTGGAATACCCTTTTCCTTCAGGATCCGGTGTTCAACTGCCATGCCGTCAAACGCAGCCGCGGTAAGTCTTGGAACAGACAGGGTCCCTGCTGCAGCAGGTCTTGTCTGAGCGGCAGAGGCCAAGGGTCCTCTGTAAGCATCTCTTGAAGTTCCGGGTACCAAGCTCTTCTTGGCCAATCCGGAACCACGAGTATGGTTTTCACTCCTCGCCTTCTTATTATTCTCAGTACCCTGGGTATGAGAGGTAGAGGAGGAAACACATAAACCGACTGGTGCACCCATGGTGTCACTAGAGCGTCCACCGCTATCGCCTGAGGGTCTCTTGACCGGGCGCAATATCTTTTCAACTTCTTGTTGAGGCGGGACGCCATCATGTCTACCTGTGGTCTTTCCCACCGGTTGACCAGCATTTGGAAGTCTTCTGGATGAAGTCCCCATTCTCCCGGGTGGAGGTCGTGCCTGCTGAGAAAGTCTGCCTCCCAGTTGTCCACTCCCGGAATGAACACTGCCGTCAGTGCTAACACATGATTCTCTGCCCATCTGAGAATCCTTGTGGCTTCTGCCATCGCCATCCTGCTTCTCGTGCCGCCCTGCCTGTTTACATGGGCGACCGCCATGATGTTGTCTGACTGGATCAGTACCGGCTGGTTTTGAAGCAGGGGTCTTGCCTGGCTTAGGGCATTGTAAATGGCCCTTAGCTCCAGGATATTTATGTGGAGAGAAATCTCCTGATTTGACCACTGTCCTTGGAAATTTCTTCCCTTTGTGACTGCCCCCCAGCCCCGAAGGCTGGCATCCGTGGTCACCAGGACCCAGTCCTGTATTCTGAATCTGCGGCCCTCTAGTAGATGAGCCCTCTGCAGCCACCACAGCAGCGACACCCTGGTTCTGGCCGACAGGGTTATCCGCTGTTGCATCTGGAGATGGGACCCGGACCATTTGTCCAACAGGTCCCACTGGAATGTCCTTGTGTGGAACCTTCCGAAAGGAATTGCTTCGTACGAAGCTACCATTTTTCCCAGGACTCGTGTGCATTGATGTACCGACACTTTTCCTGGTTTTAGGATGTCTCTGACCAGAGATGACAATTCCTCGGCTTTTTCCAGTGGAAGAAACACTCTTTTCTGGTCTGTGTCCAGAATCATTCCCAGGAACAGAAGACGTGACGTCAGGACCAGCTGTGACTTTGGAATATTGAGAATCCAGCCGTGCTGTTGTAGCACTTCCTGAGAAAGTGCTACCCCCACTATCAACTGTTCTTTGGACCTCGCCTTTATCAGGAGATCGTCCAAGTACGGGATAATTAAAACTCCCTTCTTGCGAAGGAGTATCATAATTTCGGCCATTACCTTGGTAAAGACCCTCGGTGCCGTGGATAACCCAAACGGCAGCGTCTGGAACTGATAGTGACAGTCCTGTACCACAAATCTGAGGTACTCCTGGTGCGGAGGGTAAATGGGGACATGCAGGTACGCAACCTTGATGTCCAGGGATACCATGTAATCCCCCTCCTCCAGGCTCGCAATAACCGCCCTGAGCGATTCCATCTTGAACTTGAACCTTTTGATATAAGTGTTCAAGGCTTTTAAATTTAAGATGGGTCTCACCGAACCGTCCGGTTTCGGTACAACAAACATTGTGGAGTAGTAACCCTTTCCTTGCTGAAGGAGGGGTACCTTTACAATCACTTTCTGTGAATACAGTTTTGAATAGCCACCAACACTGCCTCCCTGGCAGAGGGAGTTGCCGGCAAGGCAGATTTTAGGAAACGTTGGGGGGGTGGGGGGGGGGGGGGGGGACGTCTCGAATTCCAGCCTGTACCCCTGAGATACTACTTGAAGGACCCAGGGATCCACTTGTGAGAGAGCCCACTGTGTGCTGAAAAACCTGAGACGTGCCCCCACCGTTCCCGATTCCGCCTGAGCAGCCCCAGCGTCATGCTGTGGACTTACCGGACGCAGGGGAGGACTTCTGCTCCTGGGAACTAGCTGTGTGATGCAGCTTTTTCCCCTTTCCTCTGCCCCTCGGCAGAAAGGATGAGCCTCTAGCACGCTTATTTTTCTGGGGCCGAAAGGACTGTACCTGATAATACGGTGCTTTCCTTTGCTGTGGGGTAGCCTGTGGCAAAAAAGTCGATTTCCCAGCAGCAGCTGTGGAAACGAGGTCTGAAAGACCGTCCCCAAAAAGTTCCACCCCTTTATAGGGTAAAACTTCCATGTGCCGCTTGGAGTCGGCATCACCTGACCATTGCCTAGTCCATAACCCACGTCTGGCGGCAATGGACATAGCGCTTACTCTTGATGCCAGCCGGCAAATATCCCTCTGTGCATCACGCATGTATAAGACCGCGTCTTTTATATGGTCAATCGTTAGCAAAATATTGTCCCTATCCATGGTATCAATGTTTTCTGACAGGGAGTCTGACCACGCAGCAGCAGCACTGCACATCCAAGCTGATGCAATAGCGGGTCTCAATATAATGCCAGTGTGTGTGTATATAGCTTTTAGGGTACTTTCCTGCTTTCTATCAGCAGGTTCTTTTAGGGCGGCCGTATCCGGAGACGGTAGTGCCACCTTCTTTGATAAGCGTGTCAGCGCTTTATCAACCCTAGGGGGTGTTTCCCAGCGTGACCTATCCTCTGGCGGGAAAGGGTACGCAGCCATTAACCGTTTAGAAATGATCAATTTCTTATCTGGGGAAGTCCACGCTTCCTCACACACCTCATTTAATTCGTCAGATGCAGGAAAAACTACTGGTAGTTTTTTCTCACTAAACATAATACCCTTTTTTGTGGTACCTGGGGTATCATCAGAAATGTGTAATACATTTTTCATTGCCTCAATCATATAACGGGTGGATCTATTGGAGGGTACACTCGTCTCATCATCGTCGACACTGGAGTCGGTATCCGTGACGACATCTGTATCTGTCAACTGAGGTAGCGGGCGTTTTAGCCCCTGATGACATTTGAGACGCTTGGACAGGCACAAGCTGAGTAGCCGGCTGTCTTACGTCGTCAAACCTTTTATGTAAGGAGCTGACACTGTCACGTAATTCCTTCCATAAGTCCATCCACACTGGTGTCGACCCCGCAGGGGGTGACATCACATTCACAGGCATTTGCTCCGCCTCCACATCATTATCCTCATCATACATGTCGACACAGCAATACCGACACACCGCAGACACACAGGGAATGCTCTTACAGAGGACAGGACCCCACAAAGCCCTTTGGGGAGACAGAGGGAGAGTATGCCAGCACACACCAGGGCGCTATATAACACAGGGATATCACCTATACAGAGTGTTTTCCCTTATAGCTGCCTAATATATATATACACTGCGCCTAAATTGTGCCCCCCCCCTCTCTTTTTTACCCTTTCTGTAGTGCAGGACTGCAGGGGAGAGCCAGGGAGCTTCCTTCCAGAGGAGCTGTGAGGGAAAAATGGCTCCAGTGTGCTGAGGGAGTTGGCTCCGCCCCTTTTTCGTCGGGCTTTCTCCCGCTATTTTATCGTTTCTGGCAGGGGTTAATATATACCTATATAGCCTCTGGGGCTATATATTGTGTTATTTTTGCCAGCCAAGGTGTTAATATTGCTGATCAGGGAGCCCCCCCCCCCAGCGCCCTGCACCCATCAGTGACCGCAGTGTGTGGTGTGCATGAGGAGCAATGGCGCACAGCTGCAGTGCTGTGCGCTACCTTGGAGAAGACAGAAGTCTTCAGCCGCCGATTTTCCGGACCACCTTCTTGCTTCTGGCTCTGTAAGGGGGACGGCGGCGCGGCTCCGGGAACGGACGACGAGGTCGGGTCCTGTGTTCGATCCCTCTGGAGCTAATGGTGTCCAGTAGCCTAAGAAGCCCAAGCTATCACCACTTAGGTAGGTTCGCTTCTTCTACCCTTAGTCCCTCGTTGCAGTGAGCCTGTTGCCAGCAGGTCTCACTGAAAATAAAAAACCTAAACTATACTTTCTTCTAGGAGCTCAGGAGAGCCCCTAGTGTGCATCCAGCTCAGCCGGGCACAGAAATCTAACTGAGGCTTGGAGGAGGGTCATAGGGGGAGGAGCCAGTGCACACCAGATAGTCCTAAAACTTTCTTTAGATGTACCCAGTCTCCTG
Organism: Pseudophryne corroboree; assembly: GCF_028390025.1. Taxonomy (NCBI): domain Eukaryota; kingdom Metazoa; phylum Chordata; class Amphibia; order Anura; family Myobatrachidae; genus Pseudophryne; species Pseudophryne corroboree. The sequence continues at coordinate 112,540 of NW_026970347.1, read as the reverse complement.
CGGAGCCGTCTATTCCCCATGGTCCTTACGGAGTCCCCAGCATCCACTAGGACGTTAGAGAAAAAAACAAGAACAAAAAAGTAGACAAACTTTGACAAACTTAGAAAAAACTACACAACAAGTATGACAAGACTACTTACACACACAGTACAGCACTCAACAATCGCAAAAATCCGCTACAAATCCTCCAAAAACTCCACAAAACTCACCAACTCCTAACACACCTTCCTCTCTCCTCTCCACTAGCTAAACCCACGAGGTGCGGACGGTTTTGGGCGTTTTTATAGTAATGTGCACAGACACTCCTCCATCACGAATCAAACCAATCACGGACGAGTGACAAAAAACGAAACTTAGGAAAAAAACGCGGCCGTGAACGGACAAACACTGCCGTGACTAAAATGTGACGCAGTCGTAAAAAAACCTCATAACACAGCCGCAAAACCACTAAATCGGCCGCATTCTACCTTACAAAACTACGAATTACATCGACATGGCAAAACACGAAACTGAAAAATACGACAGCTTAGTAAATTAGTCGTAATAAATTCAAAAAGTTGCAAATTTACACTATCAATGTCATTCGTGTTAGATCTTTAACCTCATTCTGAAAAATACAAATTTTAGTAAATATACCCCACAGTGTGCAAACTGGTATAGGGTAGGGGCAAAGTGGTGAAAATCAGTGTCACGGAGTACATAGTATTGAGATAAGTAATACTGTTTGACACCTGTCACTTGCAGCTTCTAGTTGGTTGCTCAGGGTCCTGACAGGCTCCACATTCTTTGATTGCACGTCACTGGGTGTATGTTATCAATGAGAAAGTCAGTAATAGGATTAGTAGGGCATGAGTTGCAAGATAAAGATATAGGTCAAGGGTTGGTTGCCTGGACTTTTCTTCTGCAGAGGCTCTTCCGAATCCACTGCGGTTTCTGTAGCTTCTGCCGAAACTGGCAAAGGAGGTAACTCTTTCTCCATTCTCCGCTCTCTGATACGTCTGTCCATCCTGTTGGTCAACTGCAAGGACTTTGGGGAAGGATACAGGATTAAGAAATTCTTAATCTACTCGGTGAAGTGGAGATGAAATTGGCTCCCACCTAACTGGCATGGTCAGATTTCATGCAACTGCGTCGTCCCATCCTGTCCCCTCGTTTTTGACAAGGAGATCAGTTCTGCAGAAGTACATAATATAATGTTTAAATATTTAATAAAATACTTTTTCAACTTTATTAAATAAAATAAATTTTAAAAAACAATGAAAACCATTCTGGGAGATTAAGTTTCAGTTCTTTCACAGTTGCTTGGACTAGAACAACCGTCCCTCTACTCTATTCCTGAGAGGAGACCTGAAGTGTTAGACACTGTAACTGCTGAGATAGATTCTGTATCTGGTTTGCCAGGACTTGTGCTAGGTACTGTGGATTTGGATCCATATTGGCAGAGTACTCCAGACTCCAGTAAAGTGGCTGGTTATAACTTATAATGTTACGGTACGTCAGCGCTATTAGTGTGAGAGCCCTAGAACCAGTGTGAGGGTCTTCTACAAATAACAGCCCACCACTGTTCCCTTAGTTCTCGACACACGCAGCGGTACTTAAGCAACTGCCTGGACTTATACCTCTAGCAGTAGTGGCTCACACAATAGACTAAAGATCGCAGTAGAACATGATTATTGGCCGCTACAACAGTGGGGCGTGCCGGATCCTGGCAGTTGCTAGCAACAGGGCCAGCGTGTCACTTCCGCCACCGAGTGTCCTTGCCCGGCCTGTTGTCGGGCAACCAGAGATGCTGGGCAGCCATTTTCAGTCCCGGCTGTTACTAAGCACCCTGGACTCTCAGATCCACATGCCAGATAGCAGCTGGCACAATTAGGGACCAGGGGTTTGAGGCGGTCTAGATCTCCGTGATTGGTCCCCTGGGCCTTTTTATGGGAGCCAGGATCATGCTGCCCCGCTTGTGCTAGCTTCCAGCAAGTCATTCAGCCAGCCTTTGGTAGCTCCTGTTTCCTGCCTGTAACTCCTGGTGTTCCAGTTCCCTGCATAACGTTGGATCGTGCCCAGCTTCTTCCAAATATGCTTCCTGTGGAATTGGCCTGAACTTGGAGTCTGCGGCCTTGACGCACCTTGTGACAGAGGTCACATCTTTACTTTCTGTTTCTTTCTGCAACGGGGTTGCATTTTGTGATTAGGCCACAATACTTTGCTTGTTCTTATGTAACAATGGTGTCATTATCTGTGGGTCGGCTGCTTGCCTTAGTTTTGTGTTTGTATTCTGGTGGTGGTGCCGCACATAATTGTTTGTTGGTTTCTCAGAACATCCTCTCATTTGTAGTCTCCTTAGTCTTAGCTAGTTTTTCCCTTATTTTCTCTAAGTCTCAGTTGGTGCCTTGTCACCTTGAAAGACCTGGGGGCATTGGAGTCTGGGCGGACCTAATTCTCCCATTCAAATGCGGCTGCTAAACGAGAAGTCTAGTTCTGCAGGCGCCAACCGACTACTGGGAGAAATAACAGAGTTAGGGGTAGAGTTGGTGTTGCAGCCGTCACCCTTTCCAAGCTGCAACTAACACATCATTACCAGGAACTACCCAGTTGCCACCCTTACTCCCGAGTTCCAGGTACTCGTTTCATAACATTATCACTGGCCAAAAATATAAAAGAAACAGGGTGGCCTTGAGTTATTTTTTCCATGACTCCCTCTGCGCAAACTCAGAATCCCAGTCAAATTCTGGCTAGTCAGATCCAGAACCTTACCAAAATGGTTCAGGATCTTACCTTATGGGTTAGGTCTCATGAGGATCTCTTAAGAACTTCTCAGAGCGTTCCTCCTGAACCTAATATGAACCTCCCTGACCGCTTTTTGGGTAACCAAAAATACTTTTTAAATTTTCGGGAGAGTTGCAAGCTTTACTTTCATTTAACGCCCCGGTCCTCAGGTTCAGAGTCTCAGCAGCTGAGCATAGTGATGTCGATGATCCAGCCTTACTCTCAGTTGATGCCATTTTTAAGTCTTTAGGTCTGTTGTATGACGACCCAGACAGGGAGGCATCGGCAGAAAGTCATTTACGGGCTTTAAAACAGGGAAAGAATCCTGTTGAAGTGTATTGTACGGAGTTTCACCGATGATAGAATGATTGTGGCTGGAATGATCCTGCCTTGTGCAGTCAGTTTTACCTCGGCCTGTCAGAGCATATTAAAGACAGTGTCATGTCTCATTCAGTACCTGGTTCCGGAGACTCTTGCTATAAAGATCGATTGCCATCTCAGGGAATGGAGAACTGAAAGAGGGGCAAGTTGTAGGCCTAATTCATGTGTCTATGCTCTCTCTGAGGAAACAGAGGAACCAAAGTGGGTATATCCAGGAGGAGACTAAGAAGGAACATCACACATCAGCGGATGCAAGAGAGTGCTGCAAGACCTTCGGACCCACGGCGCAGACACCGGTAAGCCGTACAGACGGACGGGCAGCAAGAGGATCACAAAGGTGAGTTCTCCGTTGTGGGGAGGTGCGCTATTGCCACAGGTTCCATACAGATCCTGCGACTAAGCTCCCTCTCCCGTGACTACGACCAGCCCGGCGAGTGCTGCAGGCTCACGGGGAGATCCGTAGCAGGACGAACAGACAGAGCGGGCACACGAGCCGAGCGGCAAGTCTGTCCGGAGCCGCAGAGAGATCCCGCTGCCCCCCTGCACCCCTTACCACTACGGCTGCAACGAGAGTGCACTTACACCTGCTTTCACTTACAGAGGTACGGGACACCGTCCTCTGTTATAAAGACAGACATTGAAAGAAACTTTCACAGTCCGGTCAGGACCAGGGATACCTTTACCCGTGAGCCTTTTTAGACTCTTAAGGAACCACATTTTGACTTTATTAACCATTTCCTGCTCAGTAGTCTGTGTGCTATGGCACACATGCTTAATACCACAAGGAACTGATTGTTAATATCAGTGGCACAAGGACAGAGTTGCATGACAAGTGCACACCATTGGAGCACATGACCGTTATATTCGTTTCATATTGTATTTCAGTATTTTCTCGTTCTGATTTCACTGCGTTTTTGAGTGTGATTACAATCATTTTGTATGCAAGTTTAACCTATTTTAATTAGTATCCAGTATACAGAGTATAATTATTTCACAATCATTTAGAACTGTAGGGAATGAGCACAGTCAGGTTAAAAACCATTTGTTTTATATCCAGAATTTCCTCTGAAGAGAGAACTCGGAGACTGAATATTGGGCTCTGTTTATACTGTAGTGACAAGGGACATACAGTATTGTGCGTTCCTGCCCTAACAAGAAGGGACACTCACTGTCCAAGTGAATTTTGAGGGGTTCACATAGGCCTACAGTTGGTCTCCTCTCATGACTCTGTGTTAGTTCCTGATAAGACATCTTTTGGGGATCGGGTCACTTCGGTATCTGCATTTGTTGGTAGCGGAGCTGCTGGGAATTCTTTGGATGTGGGCTTTGGCTAAGGCACTTGGTATTCCACAGCTCAAACTTAATAAACCCATTACTATGTAAGTGTTGGATGGTAACCCCCTTTCCAATGGGGTGATTTCTCACCAGACTCCACCTGTCAGGTTCTGTTTGGTTTGTGTCCCCAGAGGGGGCGCTAGTGGGTCAGTGGAGGTAGGATGGAAGAAGTGAGGAGGCCGGATTAGATTCCTGCGCATGTGCGCAATGTGATTTTATTAAACAATACGTTAAACAGAAAGGCAGCAGGAATACTTGGTAATAACAGAAAATAAATGCAGTAATAATAGTGCAGCGTGGAAGCTGAGAGTCTATGGCAATGACTGTATAGTTGTATAATCGATCAGGGGATCGATATGTCGGTATGGGAACCGAAGATAGTTTGACCGTGGAGCCAGCAGAGATGGTATTGGAAGTAGCAAGCCTGGTAGCAGATGCAGGAGACAAATGTAAAGTTCACAGTGCAGCTGGGAATAACACTGGCAGCTTGCAGGCTGATGAGATGCACCTGGAGAAGAGTCTCCACTGCAGACGGCTGGAGCACACTGTAGTTGCTGAAGGTGTGGAGCTTGATAACAGATGCAGGGATTGCTGGAGCTTGTGGTTCCAAGGTGGTATCAGAACAAGCTGGAATGCAAACAGGAACACAGGGGAACTGGAGAGCGGAGCCAGACACACGGGTCGCAGAAGTGACACGAAGTCCAGGACAAGGACTGACTCACCCTGCTGCTCCTGATATACCCCTCGGTCTGCAGGCATTGGCTGGAATGGGAACGAGGAGGTGCGGCCAAGCTCCGGATTGGCTGTCACAGCAGTCTGAGGAAAACTGTCATGGCAGCGCCCATGCCGCTGCCCGGCGAGAACGCGGCATGCATGCACGCCTGCTGACAACAGGAGCGTTCCTAGGCCCAGGATGACATCCAGCGACAGGGAGACTAGCGACAGCAAGACGTAGGGACCCCGGACGGAGACCGCACCGATGGACAGATGCAGCTGTGGTAAGTCGATTCCTGACAGTACCCCCTCCTTTATGGGTGGGCACCGAACACCCACGTGGCTTGGAAGGATGAGTTCTGTGGAAAACACGGACCAACCTTGGAGCGTGGACATCTGTAGCATTTACCCAACTCCTCTCCTCAGGACCATAACCGGACCAGTCGATGAGATATTGTAGACGACCGGCAACGGGAATCCAGAATCTTCTCTATTTCGAACTAAATGCCCCGCTGGGTTCGTATTTTGGGACCAACTGGAAGAGCTCTTTGGAAACGATTCAGGATCAAAGGTCTGAGGAGAGAGACATGAAAGGCATTAGGTATTCGTAAAGAAGGAGGCAATTTTAGCTTGTAGGCCACAGGACTGATAACTTTATCAATGGAGAAAGGACCAATGAAGCGTGGTGCAAACTTCATCGACGGCACTCTGAGACGAAGGTTCCGAGTGGAAAGCCAAACCCTATCATTGGGTTTTAGGCTGGGAACTGCACGTCTTTTGCGGTCTGCAAAGAACTTGTAACGACTTGAAGCCTTTTTAAGAGAAGCATGAATCTTCCTCCAGATTGATGAGAACGGACTTAAAACAGAGGTGGCTGCAGGAACATTGATGTTAGGAAGGTCTTGGAAATCTGGAACATGAGGATGTTGTCCATATACAGCAAAGAACGGAGTGGTTTCCGTGGCAGTATGGAAGCGGAAGTTGTGAGCGAATTCAGCCCACAGAAGCAGGTCTACCCAGTCATCTTGGGAAGATGAAACATAGAGTCTTAAAAAGGTCTTTAATTCCTGTTTTACCCTTTCTGTCTGTCCATTCGTCTGAGGGTGGTAGGCTGACGAAAACTTGAGGTTGACTTGCATGGCAGAACAAAGGGCTCTCCAAAATCTTGCCACGAACTGAACTCCACGGTCAGATATAATTTCAGTAGATAGTCCATGTAAACGGAAAATCTCCCGTAGGAAGATTTGAGCAAGTTATGGAGCAGAAGGAAGACCCTGGAGTGGAACAAAATGGTCCATTTTGGTAAACCTGTCGACAACTACCCAGATAGTATTGAATCCTTGAGAGGAGGGAAGGTCAGAGATGAAGTCCATGGACAAGTGTGACCAGGGATGGCTGGGTACTGATAACGTCTGTAACTGACCTGCTGGAGACTGACGAGGAGTCTTGTGCTGAGCACACTTGGGGCAGGACGCCACAAAGTCCTTGATGTCGACCTTCATTTTCGGCCCCCGGTAAGTTTCGGAGAGAAACTTGAAAGTATTTAGGACACCAGGATGCCCAGTGAATTTAGACTGATGAGCCCAAGACAGCAACTTGGAACGAAGCTCAGGAGAAACAAAAATCTTGCCAGGAGGCGGAACAGGAGTAACTTGAGACGAGGCAAACACAACTGGATTCAGAATGGAATGCGGAACTGGATCGGATGTCTCTTCTTCGGATTCCATAGATGGGGACAGAGCATCTGCTTTGGTATTCTGAGAATCTGGGCGGAAATTAATCTTGAAGTTGAAACGGGAGAAGAACATAGCCCAACGGAACTGGCGAGGATTAAGACACTGGGCTGCCTTTAAGTGTAGTAAGTTCTTGTGATCCATGTAGATGTTGAATGGAAACTTTGCCCCTTCCAGGAGATACCTTCACTCCTCAAGAGCCAGCTTGATCGCTAATAATTCTTGGTCACCGATGGAATAATTAGCTTCCGCAGGAAGGAATTTGCGAGAGAAGAACCCACAAGGATGAATCTTTCCATCAGCTCCTATTTGGGAGAGAACAGCTCCAACTCCCACTGTAGAAGCATCTACCTCCAACTCGAATGGCTTGTTAACATCTGGTTGCGACAGAACTGGAGCGGACATGAAAGCCTGCTTGATTTTTTGAAACGCAGCCAAGGCATCTTCTGACCAGTTGGAATGATCTGCCCCCTTTCGAGTTAAGCTGGTAATAGGAGCAATGAGAGTTGAGAATCCTCTGATGAATTTCCTATAATAATTAGCGACTCCCAGGAATCGCTGAATGGACTTGAGAGTACTCGGAATAGACCAATTAGCAATAGCTTCTAACTTTGTCGGGTCCATCTGGAGATCCAATCCAGAAATTATATACCCTAGGAAGGGTATGGAAGAAACTTCGAAGGTACATTTAGACAACTTGCCGTAGAGACGGTTCTCACGAAGACGTCGGAGGACCTCACGAACTTGTAGGCGATGTGAAGAGAGCTCTTGAGAGAAGATAAGGATATCATCCAGATAGGCTACAAGATATTTATACAGAACATCACAGAAGATTTCGTTAACAAAGTGCTGGAACCCTGCTGGGGCATTGCTCAACCCGAATGGCATTACTAGGTACTCATAATGACCATCCTGGGTATTAAAGGCTGTCTTCCATTCATCACCACTTCGGATTCTGATGAGATTGTAGGCACCGCGGAGATCTAACTTGGTGAATATGCGGGCTCCCTTGACTATCAAATAATTCAGTGATGAGAGGTAATGGATAGCTGTTTTTGACGGTAATATCATTGAGGCCCCGGTAATCGATGCATGGACGTAATCCTCCATCTTTCTTTTTAACAAAGAAAAAGCCCGCACCAGCGGGTGAAGACGAAGGGCGGATGAACCCTTTCTGTAAATTCTCCCTGATGTATTCACTCATTGCCTCGGTTTCAGGTACAGATAACGGATAAGTACGCCCTCTAGGTGGCTTCTTGCCGGGAATGAGGTCAATGGGGCAATCCCACTCTCTATGGGGCGGCAGAAGAACAGCGGCCTTTTCACTGAAGAGGTCAGAGAAATCTTGGTAGGCCACAGGAAGACTTGACTGGGTTTTAACTTCAGAAGACCTTACAGGACAAACTTGGGCTAAGCAGGACTGGCGGCAATGTGAACCCCAGGAAGTCAGTTGTAACGTGGACCAGTCAATCTGCGGATTATGTAGCTGGAGCCAGGGCATACCCAACACGATCTCTTGGGTTGCCTGAGGAATGACTAGAAACTTAATTAATTCTGAATGCAAGAACCCGACTCCCAGCACCACTGGCCTGGTTTGGGGAGAGATATAACCCTTGGAAATTCGGCTACCATCCACTGCAGTGATATAGACTGGATATGTGAGTTCGCAGACTGGCAAACACAACTTATCAACTGCAGCTTGAGTAATGACGTTTCCAGCAGCTCCACAGTCCACTAACGTGGTTGCAGATTAGAGTCCAGCCGTAGTATCTAAAGTCACAGGAAGAATAAGGTCTTGGTTTGAAGGAGCTTGTCTAGAAGATCCCAACTTGACTCCTCCTTTACAAGTCAGGATCTGGCGTTTCCCGAACGCGCTGTACAAGAATTGATTTGGTGACTTGTAGCCGCACAATAAAGACACAGTCTCTCTCTAAGTCTTCTTGACCGCTCCTCAGGAGTTAAGCGGGACCTATTAATTTGCATAGGCTCATCAGAAGGTGGAGGCTAAAATTGTGTCGGAGGTACCATTCTCGGCTTGCGAGGCTCACTACGAGCACGCTTACTGTTGCGTTTGCGAATGCGAGAGTCCAACTTGATACACAAGGAAATTAACTCTGATAATTGCTCAGGAATATCACGGGTGGCCAGTTCATCTTTGATCCGATCCGAGAGTCCATGCCAGAAGGCTGCTACCAGGGCTTGGTTATTCCATTGAATCTCTGCGGCTAACGTCTGGAACTGAATGATGTATTGACCCATACTACGGGTACCTTGACGAAGTTGGATAAGATCTGCCGAGGCTGATGTTGCACGACCTAGTTCATCAAAGATGCGTCTGAAGGTTGACACAAATTTGGTATAGTTATTCATCAGGGGGTCAGCACGTTCCCACAGAGGAGACACCCAACTCAAGGCTGATCAAGAGAGCAGTGAAATAATGTAGGCAACCTTGGATCTTGGCGTGGGGAAATTGTGTGGTAACAACTCAAACTGGATTTCACATTGATTAAGAAACCCGCGACATAACTACGGACTGCCATCATATTTGCTGGGCATGGGCAGGTGCAAGCGTGACACTGGAGTTGATGCAGCCGGTGAAGAAGAACCCACAGCACTTGCGGGGGCAGGGGTAACTGAAACTGGAGAAACAAGTACACTAGGCAGAGATTGTTGTAGTGTATTGAGATGGGAGGACATTCCTTGCAGGAACTGGAACATCTGCTGCTGCGCAGCCTCTTGACCATCCAAACGGGAGACCAGGTTTTGCAAGGCCCCTGACCCCACGTTCTGACTACCATCCGAGTCCATCGGTCCTGGACTTACTGTCAGGTTCTGTTTGGTTTGTGTCCCCAGAGGGGGCGCTAGTGGGTCAGTGGAAGTAGGATGGAAGAAGTGAGGAGGCCGGATTAGATTCCTGCGGATGTGCGCAATGTGATTTTATTAAACAATACGTTAAACAGAAAGGCAGCAGGAATACTTGGTAATAACAGAAAATAAATGCATTGGTAATAGTGCAGCGTGGAAGCTGAGAGTCTATGGCAATGACTGTATAGTTGTATAATCAATCAGGGGATCGATATGTCGGTATGGGAACCGAAGATAGTTTGACCGTGGACCCAGCAGAGATGGTATTGGAAGTAGCAAGCCTGGTAGCAGATGCAGGAGACAAATGTAAAGTTCACAGTGCAGCTGGGAATAACACTGGCAGCTTGCAGACTGATGAACAGGTGTAGATGATGAGATGCACCTGGAGAAGAGTCTCCACTGCAGACGGCTTGAGCACACTGTAGTTGCTGAAGGTGTGGAGCTTGATAACAGATGCAGGGATTGCTGGAGCTTGTGGTTCCAAGGTGGTATCAGAGCAAGCTGGAATGCAAACAGGAACACAGGGGAATCATCGTCCCTATGATTGCGCTATAGATCTGGTCCCTGATGCCCGCTTACCTAAGGGGAGATTGTATGCACTCACAGGTCAAGAGACCAAGGCCATAGATGACTACATGCAAGACAGTCTTAAAAAGGGGTTTATCAGGCCATCTAAGTTTCCTTTGCGTGCAGAGTTCTTTTTTGTCGGAAAGGACGGTTCTCTTAGGCCCTGCATAGATTATTGGGCCCTGAATAAAATTACAGTCAAAAACACTTATCCTTTTCCCCTCATTTCTGTTTTGTCTTTTCCAAAATTGACCTCTGGAGAGCATACAACCTCATCAGAATAAGATCTGGGGATGAGTGGAAAACGGCCTATAGTGCACAATCCGGGCACTATGAGTACCTAGTGATGCCGTTTGGTCTCTCAAATGCACCCGCAGTGTTCCAGGATTTGATAAATGACATCCTCTGTGATTTTCTGGGGAGATTCGTGGTAGTATACTTGGATGACATTTTAATCTATTCTGAGTCCTCTGAACAACATCGACTCCATGCTCGGCAGGTGATCCAGAAGTTGCGGGAGAATCATCTGTACGACAAACTGGAGAAATGCGAATTTGATGTCACGGTGTCCTTCCTAGGATACATCATTTCTCCTGACGGGTTTTTTTATGGAACCCAAAAAACTCCAGGCAGTCCTGGATTGGGCTCAACCCACTAACCTAAAAGCTATCCAAAGGTTTTTGGGTTTTGCCAATTATTATAGATGCTTCATTTATGCCTTCTTGGAATTGGTCGCCCCCAATGTAGCCTTGTCGAGAAAGGGTGCTGATCCGTCTAAATGGCCACCTTAGTGTGCTTTCCAGGCGTTGAAACAGGCATTTGTATGGGCTCCCATCCTGAGACACCCCAACCCTGATCTACCATTTATTGTTGAGGTAGACACAACTGAAGTTGGGGTGGGTGCAGTCCTGTCCCAGGAAGATCCTAAGTCCTTGAAATTAAATCCCTGTGCCTTCATGTCTAAGAAGTTCTCTTCTGCAGAGGCCAACTACAATGTCAGGCTCCCAGTAACACCCCCGCTGGACACCTCTTCATTCCGGTGTTCCTGAGAGGCAGTCTCCTTGCTGAGTTTCACAACAATAAGGTTGTCGGTCATCCAGGGGTGGCTAAGATGCTAAAGCTGCTCTCTCGCTCAGTTTGGTGGCCCAATATCCCCAGAGATGTTAAGGACTTTGTTCTCTACTGCCAGGATTGTGCTAGGCACAAGGTCCCCCGATCTCTTCCCAACGGGCAACTCTTGCCTCTAGCTTTTCCGGTCAGGTCATGGTCACACATTTCTATGGATTTTGTGGTGGATCTTCCACTCTCTTTTGGCTTTCAGGTTATCTGGGTTGTGGTGGATCCCTTTAGCAAGATGGTCCATTTTGTTGTTCTGCCTCGGTTGTCATCCACTCAGGCTTTGGCAGTTCTATTTCTATGCCTTGTTTTCAGGCTCCATGGGTTACCCACAAATATTGTTTCAGATCGAGGGCCACAGTTTATTGCCCATTTCTGGAAGGCCTTTTGTACCTTACTAAACATGAAGCTCAGTTTGACTTCTGGATACCATCCACAGTCTAATGGACAGACAGAGCATGTTAACCAATCTCTGAAGCAGTACCTGCATTGTTATGCCTCAAAGCTTCAGAACGATTGGTCAGAATATCTTCCTTTGGCTGAGTTTGCCTACAACAATATCTGTCATTCATCCACTAAGGTGTCTCCATTCTTTTCAGTCCTTGGCTATCATCCCAGAGCCAATTCATTTAATCCCAATAATCGATCTTCATCCTTACTTTTGACTTCCCACCTCAGAATTATGTGCAGAAAGGTGCACCTTGCTTTTAAGAGAGCTGTCTTCCAGGAGAATTTTTTTTCGGACAAGTTCCAACATTGGTGGGAGACAAGGTATGGTTGTCTACCCGTAACATCAAACTCTGGTAACCATCGGCTATGTTAGGACCCAGATTCATCGGACCATTCTTGATTATCAAGCAGATCAATACAGTTGCCTTTTGGCTACAGTTGCCCAGATCTCAAAAAATTTCTAACACCTTTCATTGTTCTCTGTTGAAGCCATTTGTTACTTCCAGTAAATTCCCTCAGAAAGTCATTAGGGGTTGTGAAATTCCATTACTTTAAATAAACATTTACATACCAGTGTTATCATATACTGTGGACGCAAATTGTACCATATACAATAATAGTGCGCTAAATGTCACAGCACTATGTCCCTTAAGAGAAAGCAAATAGTCGCACACATGAGGTTCAACGCTCAGAGATATATATATATATATATATATATATGTATTTATTTGATATTAAAAAGGTATGCATACAAAATAACATATGTACAGTAAATAATTCAGACTAACATATATAAGCCTAAGTAAGTGGTACAGAGTTAAAATGACAATAAATAGTTATGGCTACATAAGAAAATAGTTACAGCAAGTATACATCACCCTTAGCTCAGAGGGCAGTCATCACCATTTAGAATCAGCAACACTGAGCTTCCTGGGTAAGGGAAAGTACTTATATACTGTGTATTGGAGAAGGTACATATCTGGGGCTGGGTCTTCTGCTATTGGTCCAGGAGAGGGAGGTTTCTCATTCATTGTGTGTTATTGGTCAGTTCGAACACTGGGATATACCTAATCTTGTGATGTGATTACCTTCTGGGCTCCCACCTAAAGACCAGTTCAAACCGACCACAGTATCATACAGGAATATACATGAATCCAATATCGCTAATAACTTGTTGCTGCAATATGTGACAATATCCTCGCAACCACCAAATTATTACTTATGTGACCCTGAATAATTTGATCCCACACACAATGTCCTTAATATTCAATGGGACAATACCTTTATATATATATATATATATATAGATAGATAGATAGATAGATAGAGAGATAGATAGATAGAGATATATATATATAAAAATGAGAGAGAGAGAGAGATTCAAAGCAATGGAGGCACTCAGACAGAAATAATGGACACCACCACCTTTGCCGGTACACCAACGTTTCCGGGATCTCTCCCCTTTAACACCCATCTCCGTGGTCCGCGTTGGAGGGGGGCGCGGCTATCACCAGCTGAGCTCAGGTTGCCTAGCAACTTCCCAAGCTAGGTGCCCTAGCCTATCACCGATTCGTCCGGTCAATGACGCCGTGCGTGACTCACACACCACGTGATCTCAATCCGGGGGAGTGGTATCTGACGGGTCACTGATAGTATAGGGTTGCCTAGCGACCGCTCCAAGCCGGATATGTACGACAACCAAATATATAAACACCAAAGGACATAAAAACTATAAAAAAACACCAAAACCTACATAAACATCGGATGTGTTACCTGTAAAAAGGTTAATAATCGAGCACCCCTGTGATTACTACACAACACTGCATGTTCACAGAAATACATTATAGTAGACTGATCTACTATACTGTGTATGAGCTCCACAATGAATATAGATGAAATGCTGTGTTTATGAGAGGCTACGTATCATAAAGCCACATGCAACACGGTAGCTACATGCTACAATATTACATTGCTTACCGCTGAAGGCTCATATCAGTATCATGCAAAACATCATGTCAGCTCTATAGGAAACAACTGAAGCTTAGTGCCTCATTGAGGCCAAATGGATGCACTGTCTGCAATTTGTGTATCCACCATGCCTCTTTCTGTAACAGGATTTTACCCCTGTCTCCACCCCTTGTTCTATCCGGAACATGATCAATAATCCTGTAACGGATAGTGGCCAGGGTGTGGTTACAATTCTTGAAGTGTCTGGCCACCGGGAGATCACTTCCTTTCCCCTCCAATACAGCTCGAATACTGGATCGGTGCAAGGCTATTCGTTCTTTGAACTGCCTTACACTTTTACCAACGTATAAGAGGCCGCATGGGCACTTAAATAAGAATTTACTCACCGGTAATTCTATTTCTCGTAGTCCGTAGTGGATGCTGAGGACTCCGTAAGGACCATGGGGAATAGACGGGCTCCGCAGGAGACTGGGCACATCTAAAGAAAGATTTAGGACTATCTGGTGTGCACTGGCTCCTCCCCCTATGACCCTCCTCCAAGCCTCAGTTAGGACACTGTGCCCGGAAGAGCTGACACAATAAGGAAGGATTTTGAATCCCGGGTAAGACTCATACCAGCCACACCAATCACACCATATAACTCGTGATAGGAACCCCGGTTAACAGTATGATAACAAATGGAGCCTCTGAACAGATGGCTCGCAATAACAACCCGATTTGTGTAACAATAACTATGTACAAGTATTGCAGACAATCCGCACTTGGGATGGGCGCCCAGCATCCACTACGGACTACGAGAAATAGAATTACCGGTGAGTAAATTCTTATTTTCTCTGACGTCCTAGTGGATGCTGGGGACTCCGTAAGGACCATGGGGATTATACCAAAGCTCCCAAACGGGCGGGAGAGTGCGGATGACTCTGCAGCACCGAATGAGAGACCTCCAGGTCCTCCTCAGCCAGGGTATCAAATTTGTAGAATTTTGCAAACGTGTTTGCCCCTGACCAAGTAGCAGCTCGACCAAGTTGTAAAGCCGAGACCCCTCGGGCAGCCGCCCAAGATGAGCCCACCTTCCGTGTGGAATGGGCTTTTACACATTTAGGTTGCGGTAGTCCCACCGCAGAATGCGCCAGCTGAATAGTGCTACAAATCCAGCGCGCGATAGTCTGCTTAGAAGCAGGAGCACCCAGCTTGTTGGGTGCATACAGGATAAACAGCGAGTCAGTTTTCCTGACTCCAGCCATCCTGGAAACATAAATTTTCAGGGCCCTGACTACGTCCAGTAACTTGGAATCCTCCAAGTCCCTAGTAGCCGCAGGCACCACAATAGGTTGGTTCAAGTGAAAAGCTGATACTACCTTAGGGAGAAACTGGGGACGAGTCCTCAATTCTGCCCTATCCATATGGAAAATCAGATAAGGGCTTTTACAAGACAAAGCCGCCAATTCTGTTACACGCCTGGCCGAAGCCAGGGCCAACAGCATGACCACTTTCCACGTGAGATATTTCAAATCCACAGTCTTAAGTGGCTCAAACCAATGTGATTTCAGGAAACCCAAAACCACATTGAGATCCCAAGGTGCCACTGGGGGCACAAAAGGAGGTTGAATATGCAGAACTCCTTTGACAAAAGTCTGAACCTCAGGCAGTGAAGCCAGTTCTTTCTGGAAGAAAATCGACAGAGCCGAAATCTGGACCTTAATGGACCCCAATTTGAGGCCCAACATCACCCCTGCTTGCAGGAAATGCAGGAATCAACCCAGTTGAAATTCCTCCGTTGGGGCCTTCCTGGCCTCACACCAAGCAACATATTTCCGCCAAATGCGGCGATAATGTTTTGCAGTGACATCCTTCCTGGCTTTGATCAGGGTAGGGATGACTTCCTCCGGAATGCCTTTTTCCTTCAGGATCCGGCGTTCAACCGCCATGCCGTCAAACGCAGCCGCGGTAAGTCTTGAAACAGGCAGGGCCCCTGCTGCAGCAGGTCCCGCCTGAGCGGTAGAGGCCATGGGTCCTCTGAAAGCATCTCTTGAAGTTCCGGGTACCAAGTTCTTCTTGGCCAATCCGGAACCACGAGTATAGTTTTCACTCCTCGTCTTCGTATTATTCGCAGTACCTTGGGAATTAGAGGCAGAGGAGGAAACACATAAACCGACTGGTACACCCACGGTGTTACTAGAGCGTCCACAGCGATTGCCTGAGGGTCCCTTGACCTGGCGCAATATCTTTTTAGCTTTTTGTTGAGGCGGGACGCCATCATGTCCACCTGTGGTCATTCCCAACGGTTTACCAACATTTGGAAGACTTCTGGATGAAGTCCCCCTTCTGCTTCTTGTGCCGCCCTGTCTGTTTACATGGGCGACCACCGTGATGTTGTCCGATTGGATCAGTACCGGCTGGTTCTAAAGCAGAGGCCTTGCCTGGCTTAGGGTATTGTAAATGGCCCTTTGCTCCAGAATCTTTATGTGAAGTGAAATCTTCTGATTTGACCACAGTCCTTGGAAATTTCTTCCCTGTGTGACTGCACCCCAGCCCCGAAGGCTGGCATCCGTGGTCACCAGGACCCAGTCCTATATTCCGAATCTGCGGCCCTCCAGTAGATGAGCCCTCTGCAGCCACCACAGCAGCGACACCCTGGTCCTTGCCGACAGGGTTATCCGCTGCTGCATCTGGAGATGGGACCCGGACCATTTGTCCAACAGGTCCCACTGGAAAGTCCTTGCGTGGAACCTTCCGAATGGAATTGCTTCGTAGGAAGCTACCATTTTTCCCAGGACTCGTGTGCATTGATGTACCGAGACCTGTCCTGGTTTTAGGAGGTTTCTGACTAGAGATAACAACTCCTCGGCATTTTCCACTGGTAGAAACACTTTTTTCTGGTCTGTGTCCAGAATCATTCCCAGGAACAGAAGACGTGTCGTCGGGACCAGCTGTGACTTTGGAATATTTAGAATCCAGCCGTGCTGTTGTAGCACTTCCTGAGACAGTGCTACCCCCACTGCCAACTGTTCTTTGGACCTCGCCTTTATCAGGAGATCGTCCAAGTACAGGATAATTAAAACTCCCTTCTTGTGAAGGAGTATCATCATTTCGGCCATTACCCCGGTAAAGACCCTCGGTGCCGTGGATAACCCAAACGGCAGCGTCTGGAACTGATAGTGACAGTCCTGTACCACAAATCTGAGGTACTCCTGGTGAGGAGGGTAAATGGGGACATGCAGGCACGCATCCTTGATGTCCAGGGAGACCATGTGATCCCCCTCGTCCAGTCTAGCAATAACCGCCCTGAGCGATTCCATCTTGAACCTTTTTATATAGGTGTTCAAGGATTTTAAATTTAAGATGGGTCTCACCAAACCGTCCGGTTTCGGTACCACAAACATTGTGGAATAGTAACCCTTTCCATGCTGAAGGAGGGGTACCTTGACAATCACTTGCAGTGAATACAGTTTTTGAATATCCACCAACACTGCCTCCCAGGCAGAGGGAGTTGCCGGTAAGGCAGACTTTAGGAAACGGCGGGGGGGAGACGTCTCGAATTCCAGCCTGTACCCCTGAGATACTACTTGAAGGACCCAGGGATCCACCTGTGAGAGAGCCCACTGTGTGCTGAAATTTCTGAGATGGGCCCCCACCGTACCTGGGTCCGCCCGAGCAGTCCCAGCGTCATGCTGTGGACTTACCGGACGCAGGGGAGGACTTCTGCTCTTGGGAACTAGCTGTGTGCTGCAGCTTTTTCCCTCTACCTTTGCCTCTCGGCAGAAAGGATGAGCCTCTAGCCCTCTTGTTTTTCTGGGGCCGAAAGGACTGTACCTGATAATACGGTGCTTTCTTTTGCTGTGGGGTAGCCTGTGGCAAAAAAGTCGATTTCCCAGCAGTAGCTGTGGAAACGAGGTCTGAAAGACCATCCCCAAACAGTTCCACCCCCTTATAGGGCAAAACTTCTATGTGCCGCTTTGAGTCGGCATCGCCTGACCATTGCCGAGTCCATAACCCCCTTCTGGCGGCAATGGACATAGCGCTTATTTTTGATGCCAGCCGGCAAATATCCCTCTGTGCATCACGCATGTATAAGACTGCGTCTTTTATATGCTCTATTGTCAGCAGAATATTGTCCCTATCCATAGTATCAATATTATCCAATAGGGAATCTGACCACGCAGCTGCAGCACTGCACATCCATGCCGATACAATCGCTGGTCTCAATATATTGCCCGTGTGTGTGCATATAGCTTTAAGGGTAGTTTCCTGCTTTCTATCAGCAGGTTTCTTTAGGGCGGCCGTATCCGATGACGGTAGTGCCACCTTTTTTGATAAACGTGTCAGCGCTTTACCTACTCTAGGGGGCGTTTCCCAACGTGACCTATCCTATGGCGGGAAAGTGTACGCTGCCAATAACCGTTTAGAAATTATCAATTTCTTATCGGGGGAAGTCCACGCTTCCTCACACACCTCATTTAATTCCTCAGATGCTGGAAAAACTACTGGTAGTTTTTTTCTCACCAAACATAATACCCTTTTTTGTGGTACCTGGGGTATTATCAGAAATGTGTAATACATTTTTCATTGCCTCAATCATGTAACGGGTGGACCTATTGGAGGGTACACTAGTCTCATCGTCGTCGACACTGGAGTCGGTATCCGTGTCGACATCTGTGTGTCATCTGAGGTAGCGGGCGTTTTAAAGCCCCTGATGACATTTGAGACGCTGGAACAGGCACAAGCTGAGTAGCCGGCTGTCCTATGTCATCAAACCTTTTGTGTAAGGAGTTGACACTGTCACGTAATTCCTTCCATAAGTCCATCCACACAGGTGTCGACCCCGCAGGGGGTGACATCACATTCACAGGCATTTGCTCCGCCTCCACGTCATTTTCCTCATCATACATGTCGACACAGCAGTACCGACACACAGCACACACAGGGAATGCTCTGACAGAGGACAGGACCCCACAAAGCCCTTTGGGGAGACAGAGGGAGAGTATGCCAGCACACACCAGAGCGCTATATACCATAGGGATATCACCTATAAAGAGTGTTTTCCCTTATAGCTGCATATATGTATTATACTGCGCCTAAATTTGTGCCCCCCCCCCCTCTCTTTTTTACCCTTTCTGTAGTGCAGGACTGCAGGGGAGAGCCAGGGAGCGATCCTTCCAGCGGAGCTGTGAGGGAAAATGGCGCCAGTGTGCTGAGGGGGATGGCTCCGCCCCTTTTTCATCGGGCTTTCTCCCGCTATTTTAATAATTCTGGCAGGGGTTAATATACACCTATATAGCCCCTGGGGCTATATATGGTGTCAGTTTGCCAGCCAAGATGTTATTTATTGCTGCTCAGGGCGCTACCCCCCCAGCGCCCTGCACCCATCAGTGACCGCAGTGTGTGGTGTGCATTAGGAGACATGGCGCACAGCTGCAGTGCTGTGCGCTACTTTGGAGAAGACAGAAGTCTTCAGCCGCCGATTTTCCGGACCTTCTTGCTTCTGGCTCTGTAAGGGGGACGGCGGCGCGGCTCCGGGAACGGACGACGAGGTCGGGTCCTGTGTGCGATCCCTCTAGAGCTAATGGTGTCCAGTAGCCTAAGAAGCCCAAGCTACCACCACTTAGGTAGGTTCGCTTCTTCTCCCCTTAGTCCCTCGTTGCAGTGAGCCTGTTGCCAGCAGGTCTCACTGTAAATTAAAAAACCTAAACTATACTTTCTTTCTAGGAGCTCAGGAGAGCCCCTAGTGTGCATCCAGCTCGGCCGGGCACAGAAATCTAACTGAGGCTTGGAGGAGGGTCATAGGGGGAGGAGCCAGTGCACACCAGATAGTTCTAAATCTTTCTTTAGATGTGCCCAGTCTCCTGTGGAGCCCGTCTATTCCCCATGGTCCTTACGGAGTCCCCAGTATCCACTAGGACGTCAGGGAAATATAATATACAATAAATTTACTAGTACAGGTCAAGGCATATTTAATCTTAAAGGTCTTCCCTGATCTAGGATGTTGAAACACGTCACCTGTTTCCAGGCAACTACACGTAGTACATCCCGTACATCTGTAGTTGCCTGGTTTGTGGGAAAGGAAGTGGGGTGGTTTCTCAGGACCTAAATAAGAAATATCGTTATGGACTACCATGTCCTTGACGTTGTCTCCCCGCATATCTGAAGCCATCAATGAGGTATCCTTCAAAGAGGTTAATTCTTTATCTCCCGAAATTACAGGCCAAATACCTTTGGCCCTACTGTATAACTGTTTACTAGCCAAAGTATAGTCCTGTGTCCACACCATCTGGAGCCGATCATCCACGCGTTGTTTAGGCCTCAGGGCCTCTTCCCGAGAGATTGCTAAGGTTTTGTTAATAGCCTTTTAAAGTGACTCTGCAGAATATCCTCTAGCTTTAAACTTTTCTGCCATGATTTGTATTTGTGTGTGGGCGTCAACTTCATCATTACAGATTCACCTGATCCTCAAAAATTGGGAGAACGGAAGGCTCCATTTAGTCGATTCAGGATGAAAACTGTTCGCTCTTAGTACTGTGTTCCGGTCTGTTGGTTTGTAGTACATACTGGTGTTAATTGTCCCGTCTGTCTCTAGTGAGATGGCTACGTCCAAATAGTGGACCTGTGTAGAGCTATACTCAAAGGTAAATTTAATCGCTGGATCTTTGTTATTGATTATAAACATCATGTTCTTAAATTCTGCCTCCGTGCCTGCCCATATGATGAAAATGTCATCGATATATCTGCGAACCAAAAATATTTTTTCTGAAAGGCCCTCATTCTGAATTTATAATGATTTCTCAATTTCACTCATAAAGATATTAGCGAAACTGGGTACCACACATGATCCCATGGCGCACCCAGTTCGCTGGCGGAAAATTTTGTTATCAAATAGGAAGTAGTTCCTCCCCAGAGTGAGGCCAAATAGTGTGATGAAGAGATCAATATCTGGACCACTATATTCCACTTGATTTCTAAGGAATATTTCATCACACTATTAGGCCTCACTCTTGGGAGGAACTACTTCCTATTTGATAACAACATTTTCCGCCAGCGATCTGGGTGCGCCATGGGATCATGTGTGGCACCCAGTTTCGCTAATGTCTTTATGAGTTAAATTGAGAAATCATTATTTTTTCAGAATGAGGGCCTTTCAGAAAAAATATTTTTGTTTCGCAGATATATCGATGACATTTTCATCATATGGGCAGGCACGGAGGCAGAATTTAAGAACATGATGTTGATAATCAATAACAAAGATCCAGCGATTAAATTTACCTTTGAGTATAGCTCTACACAGGTCCACTATTTGGACGTAGCCATCTCACTAGAGACAGACGGGACAATTAACACCAGTATGTACTACAAACCAACAGACCGGAACACAGTACTAAGAGCGAACAGTTTTCTTCCTGAATCGACTAAATGGAGCCTCCCGTTCTCCCAATTTTTGAGGATCAGGCGAATCTGTAATGATGAAGTTGACGCCCACACACAAATACAAATCATGGCAGAAAAGTTTAAAGCTAGAGGATATTCTGCAGAGTCACTTTAAAAGGCTATTAACAAAACCTTAGCAATCTCTCGGGAAGAGGCCCTGAGGCCTAAACAACGCGTGGATGATTGGCTCCGGATGGTGTGGACACAGGACTATACTTTGGCTAGTAAACAATTATACAGTAGGGCCAAAAGGTATTTGGCCTGTAATTTCGAGAGATAAAGAATTAACCTCTTTGAAGGATACCTCATTGATGGCTTCATATATACGGGGACGCAACGTCAAGGACATGGTAGTCCATAACGATATTTCTAATTTAGGTCCTGAGAAACCACCCCACTTCCTTTCCCGCAAACCAGGCAACTACAGATGTACGGGATGTACTACGTGTAGTTGCCTGGAAACAGGTGACGTGTTTCAACATTCTAGATCAGGGAAGACCTTTAAGATTAAATATGCCTTGACCTGTACTAGTAAATTTATTGTATATTATATTAAGTGCCCATGCGGCCTCTTATACGTTGGTAAAAGTGTAAGGCAGTTCAAAGAACGAATAGCCTTGCACCAATCCAGTATTCGAGCTGTATTGGAGGGGAAAGGAAGTGATCTCCCGGTAGCCAGACACTTCAAGAATTGTAACCACACCCTGGCCACTATCCGTTACAGGATTATTGATCATGTTCCTGATAGAACAAGGGGTGGAGACAGGGGTAAAATCCTGTTACAGAAAGAGGCATGGTGGATACACAAATTGCAGACAGTGCATCCATTTGGCCTCAATGAGGCACTAAGCTTCAGTTGTTTCCTATAGAGCTGACATGATGTTTTGCATGATACTGATATGAGCCTTCAGCGGTAAGCAATGTAATATTGTAGCATGTAGCTACCGTGTTGCCTGTGGCTTTATGATACGTAGCCTCTCATAAACACAGCATTTCATCTATATTCATTGTGGAGCTCATACACAGTACAGTAGATCAGTCTACTATAATGTATTTCTGTGAACATGCAGTGTTGTGTAGTAATCACAGGGGTGCTCGATTATTAACCTTTTTACAGGTAACACATCCGATGTTTATGTAGTTTTGGTGTTTTTTTATAGTTTTTATGTCCTTTGGTGTTTATATATTTGGTTGTCGTACATATTCGGCTTGGAGCGGTCGCTAGGCAACCCTATACTATCAGTGACCCGTCAGATGCCACTCCCCCGGATTCCGATCATGTGGTGTGTGAGTCACGCACGGTGTCATTGACCGGACGAAGCGGTGATAGGCTAGGGCACCTAGCTTAGGAAGTTGCTAGGCAACCTGAGCTCAGCTGGTGATAGCCGCGCCCCCCTCCAACGTGGACCACGGAGATGGGTGTTATACCTGTGTGGCCAGGCGGCGGCAGGAAAGCGGATCTTCTATTTTGATTGGTGTTGGGTAAGCTTATGTTTGTGTATTTATATTGCAATGTCTGTAATGGCTGGTTGTGTCTTGATAAAGGGGAGAGATCCCGGAAACGTTGGCGTACCAGCAAAGTTTGTCTAACAAACAAGAAGCCAGATGCTATTGTATCGTATCTGGCTTCTTGTTTGTTAGAGACAATGACCACTGTTGAGGAAAACAATGGTATTTACAAATTCAATTAGTCAAAGGTCCATCTTCCATGGTCACAATGCCTGCTTGAACAAGACAATCTAATATGTTTAAGACACTGTTTGATTTGTATTCCTGGATGTCCCACATTAAGTGTCTGTAAGAAATATTTGATATTTTGAGTACAGTATGATATTTATTAACAAATGCATCCTCTGATAGCATGTGCATCATAGATGCATCCACTAAAAAATGCCATAGCGCTTTTCAAATATCGAAATATGTCTTTTGACTTCAACAGGGTAGATCTACTGTGAGTGTTCAGGGTCATCGGGAGTTCTTGGTAGAGAGGGTCCTGGATTCTAAGCTTTCCCCTATGCTCAGTGGGCGGCTACTGTTAGCAAATTATTGGCAAATGCTCCTGCCAGGGCTTTGTCGAGGCATGTTCCTGAGGAGTAGCCGCGCCGGGCGCCAGACTCCTAAATGCGGCCATCAGCCCTCTGCCCTTCCAAATCAGGCACCGGTTTGTGAGCCAATCAGAGCTCATGGACCAGCAGCGGTCACCACCAGAGACCAGACTGAGGGGCAGGAGAGGCAAGCGCTGTGCTTTCCACCTCTCCCTTCCCCTCAGACAGTGACACCACCAGTGGAGACCAACGGGGAGACCAGAGGCAGTAGCAGCCGAGACCACCACCACCAGCAGCAGCAGCAGTGGAGACCAGAAGCAGATGAAGTGGAGACCAGCGGCAGCAGAGTCCAGCGGATGGAGGTTGCGAGAAAAACTATTGGGGGCATAATGTGTATGTGGCACTTTGGGGGTATATGTGAATGTGGCACTGTGGGGGCATATGTGCAACTGGCACTGCACTATTAGGAACATATGTGTATCTGGCACGATTGGGGAAATATTTGTATCTAGCACTGCACTATTGGGACATATATGTATCTGCCACTGATGGGGGCATATGTGTATCTGGCACTGCACTACTAGGGACATATGTGTATCTGTCACTACTGACATTATGTGTAATGAGTACTACTGTGAGTGTTATGTGTAAGGCTGCTAATTGTGTGTGTAAAGGGGTGTGTGAAAATATGGAGATTTATGGTAAGACTTACCATTGTTAAATCTCTGTCTGCGAGGTACACTGGATTCCACAGGGAATAACATTGGGGTGTAGAGTTGGATCTTGATCCGAGGCTCCAATAAGCTAAAGTTTTGACTGTTCCCAGGATGCACTGCACCGCCTCCTCTATATCCCCGCCTTCAGGCACTGGAGCTCAGTTTTGTTAACCAGTCCAATGCAGTAGCAGGTAAAAGAGATGATAGTAGTTAGCCACATAAAACCGCATTCTCACGACAGGAGACGTGTCAGCGGCTAATGCCATACAAACCCAAAGAAGCTAAGTGTGTCAGGGTGGGTGCCCTGTGGTATCCAGTGTACCTGGCAGAAAGACAGTTAACAATGGTAAGTCTTACCATAAATCTCCTTTTCTGCAGCTGGGTACACTGTATTCCACAGGGAATAACATCAGGGATGTCCTAAAGCAGTTCCTTATGGGAGGTGACGTACTGTAGCGATCACAAGAACCCAGCATCCAAAGGAAGCATCCTGGGAGGTGGAAGTATCAAAGGCATAGAACCTGATGGACATGTTCACTGAAGATCACATAGCCGCCTTGCACAATTGTTCTGCGGACGTGCCACGGCGGGCCGCCCAAGAAGGTCCAACAGACCGAGTAGAATGGGCCTTGATAGCAGCAGGAGATGGGAGACAAGCCTGCACATAAGCTTGTGCAATCACCATTCTACCATTTGGCCAAAGTTTGCTTATTCGCAGGCCAGCCACGCTTGTGAAAACCAAAAATGACAGAGAGAATAAGATCACCGAAGAGAGGTGGTTCCCTTCACATAGATATGGAGAGCCAGAACCCCATCCAAAGACCGCTCTTTGGAGGACAAAACAGGAGAGATAAAGGCCGGAACCACAATGTATTGGTTAAGGTGGAAAGACAACACCACCTTAGGTAGATAATAAGACCTTAAGCGTAAGCCATTTAAGATCCACAGACTCAAGAGGTTCAAATGGAGACTCTTGTAGGGCATTCAGAATGACGGACAAATCCCAAGGAGCCACAGGAGGGACATAGGGAGGCTGAATACGTAAAACACCCTGAGTGAAAGTATGAACATCAGGAAGAGACGCAATTTTTCTCTGAAACCACACCGACAAGGCTGAAATATGAACCTTGAGGGAGGCCACACGAAAGCCTAAGTACAGGCCCTGTTGCAGAAAAGCAAAAAGTTTGGTAGTACTGAACTTGTATGCTTCTTAATTCTTAGCCGCACACAAGGTGAAGTAAGAATTCCAGACCCTATAATAAATCCGAGCCGAAGTTGGTTTACGGGCTTTCAACATAGTTT
The DNA here is from genome assembly GCF_028390025.1 of Pseudophryne corroboree. Taxonomy (NCBI): domain Eukaryota; kingdom Metazoa; phylum Chordata; class Amphibia; order Anura; family Myobatrachidae; genus Pseudophryne; species Pseudophryne corroboree. The sequence continues at coordinate 87,166 of NW_026970347.1, read as the reverse complement.
GAATGACCGCCTCAGAAAATCCTTTGGCCCTAAGGAGTGAAGCTTCAAAAGCCATGCCATCAAAGCCAGTCGGGACAGATTTTGGTAGACACAAGGGCCCTGAACGAGGAGGTCCGGGCATTGCGGAAGTAGAAGAGGACGCTCTATCGAGAGACCCTGCAGGTCTGAGAACCAATATCGTCTGGGCTACGCTGGAGCGATTTGAAGTAGTATTCATCCTTCTTGCTTGAACTTCCTTATTACCCTGGGTAGAAGTGAACTGGAGGGAACACGTACGGCAGCCGACAGTTCCATGGAATTGCCAGTGCATCCACAAATGCTGCTTGGGGATCCCTCATCCTTGCTACAAAGACCGGAACCTTGTGATTGTGTCGAGATGCCATCAGGTCTACATTCGGTAGGCCCCACTTGTCCACTAGGAGTTGAAAGACTTCTGGATGAATGCTCCAGTCTCCGGCGTATGCATCCTGATGACTGAGGAAGTCCGCTTCCCAGTTGAGGACCCCCGGAATGAACACTGCCGATATGGCTTGCAGATGGCGTTCCGCCCATTGAAGAATCTTTGGCACTTCCAACATTGCCATGCAGCTTCGAGTGCCACCTTGATGATTTATGTACACCACCGTGGTGGCATTGTCCGACTGTACTTGAATAGGCCTGTTCTATACCAGAGGCAGGGCAAGCTTCAGAGCATTGAACACTGCCCGCAACTCCAGAATATTTATTGGGAGGAGAGATTCCTCCCTGGTCCACTAACCCTGAAGAGAGTGTTGCTCCAACACCGCACCCCAAGTTGGAGATCCAGAAGGGACGACCCCTGCTCAATTGTTGGTCCTGTAGCCACCAGCTCAGTGACAGATGAACCTCCGGAGTCAAGGAGATCATGTGAGATCTGATCCGGTGAGGCAGGCCATCCCACTTGGAAAGGATTAACCTCTGCAGAAGGCGGGAATGAAATTGAGTGTACTCCACCATGTCGAAAGCCGACACCTTGAGGCCTAGTACTTGCATCGCCGAGTCTATCAACTCTCTTGGGTGAGAGAGTAAGCATCATATCCTTTCCTGGAGTTTCAGGACCTTCTCTGGAGACAAGAACAAACGTTGGTTGTGTGTGTCCAGGAATGCCCCCAGGAGCACCATGTTCTGAGCAGGGACCAGCGAGGGATTCTTCCAATTGATGAGCCATCCGTGAACTTGTAGGAATTGGACCACCAGTTCTAGATAACGGATGAGAACCTCTGGGGAGTTCACCAGGAACAGCAAGTCCTCCAGATATGGCAGGATCCTGATGCTTGATGACGGAAACAGCCGTCATGACTGCCATGACTTTGGTGAAGATCCAAGGAGCTGTGGTCAGTCCAAAAGGCAAGGCTTGAAATTGATAATGTAGGTTGTCAATAGCAAACCGCAGATACAGCTGATGTGACATGGCAATAGGTAACGCAGGTAAGCATCCTGTATGTCCAGGGATACCATATAGTCCCAGGGCTCCAAAGCCAGAACAATAAAGCAAAGAGTTTCCATATGGATTTTGGATACCTTCACAAATTTGTTCATAGACTTGAGGATGAGAATGGGCTGGGAGGTTCCATTCAACTTCGGAACTAGGAATAGCATTGAATAGTACCCCCTGCCCCTCTGAGACAGAGGCACCGGCACTACCACTCCTGTGTCCAGGAGGGATTGTACAACCAAATGTAAATTTTTTGCTTTTAATGGATTCAAAGGGATAATCGTCGAGCAAAACTGGTGAAGGGGATGTGTCTTGAAAGAGATGGCGTATCCGTAAGTGATGACTTCCCTCACCCAGGCGTCTGAAGTGGTCTGTAACCATACCTGGGCAAACCGCAGAAGTCACCTCCAGGGTGAGTCCCGCCCCATCAGTCAGCAGGCTTGTCTGATTTGGAAGCAGGCTGACGGACAGTCCAAGAACGTTTAGGTTTGGGCTTAGAGGTTTTGGAAGTGCAAGCCTGTTTCGGGTACACCTGACCCTTTGCTTTACTTGGAGGTCAAAAGGAACGAAAGGAGGTACTTGTAGCCTTCGGAGCCAAAGAATTAGTACTTGGCAGACATGTAGTCTCAGCACACACTAAGTCAACAACAATCTTGTTCAAATATAACCCAAATAGTATGTCTCCCTTAAAAGGGATCCCCTCCAAGGTCTTTTTAGAGTCCAGGTCCAGTGACCAGGACCGCAAACCACAAAATTCGGTGAGCCAGAATGGACATAGTAGACACTTTGGCCACCAGAACACCGGCATCAGAGGCCACTTCCTGAATGTAATGAGGGGCTGTGGTAATATATGAAAGACATTGTTGGCATTATCAAAAAAATTCAGAGGTAGATATGCCTCAACAGCTTGAACCCATGCTTCAATATCTTTTGCAGCCCAAGAAGCTGCTATAGTGGGTCTATGTATGTCACCCGCAAGAGTGCAAATACAATTCAAGCAACCCTCCACACGCTTAACTGTCGGTTCCTTCAGAGAGGTGATGGTAGTGACAGGCAAGGTGGCAGACACCACAAGATGAGCTACATGTGAGTCCACCGGTGGTGGCACCGGCATTTCTATAATGGGTGCAGTGTGTGCATTGCCCCCACCGCACACTCTGCACCCATTTTCTGAATACTCACCTCTCCTGAGTCCCGCGGTGACGTCCACGGCGGTGTTAAAACTCTGTGAAAATGGCCCAGCGGCCATTTTCACGGAGTTCTGCGCATGTGCAGTAGAGAAATCTCAAGGAAAGTGGCCGCCGCACCATTTTCCCGGAGATCTGCGCATGCGCTGTAGAGTCTGAGCGCTCTAGTGCTCAGACTCTCAGCGCTGCCAGCAGAGGGGAGGGGGCCCGAACGGAGGAGGCTGCACCCAGGCCTCCTCCTCTCTTAAAACGCCCCTGGGTGGTGCTGTTTCCCAATTTTTACTTAACTCTGCAGAGAGGGGATAACGAGCTAGCATCTTTTTAGAAAGGGAGAATTTCTTTCCTGGAGACTCCCAGGATTCCTGACGTATGTCAACCAAATGGTCAAAATGTGGCAAAACTCATTTAGTAACCTTCTGATGTTTGACAGTTTCACCATCAATCTGAAGAATCAGTCTGATAGCCTCCAATAAGTCAGGAACATCAACGTGCGTTGTAGGTCCCTCATCAGAAGCATTTGCATCAGTGTCTGAGGGATCAGTGTATACCCGAACTTCATTGGATGAAGTATCCGAAACATGTGTCGATTGTGAGGAAGAAATGGCCGCTTAGATGACCCCTTGGTCCTAGGAGGGTGAGGGACAGGCTTTTGGGTAACCAAAGACTGATTTAACAGCTGTAACTGAGTCGACAGAGCATCCGCCCAAGGCGGATTTGCAACAGGGACAATATATGATTGTAATGGCACAGGAGGTCCCACAGGGGGCGTAAGTCTCTTTACTAGCATAGTCAGTAAATTAATGAAAACAGCCCAAGGTGGGTCTTGGTGTGCCACCGGTGCTGCAGAATGACTAAGCGGTACAGAACCCACGGTACCTGGACCCACAGCTGGAATATTTTCCTCAGATAAATCCGCGGTGTCAGCACTGCATGACGCAGGATCAGCCACAGATCTCCCGCCCTGCGTAGAGCCACGGATCTCCCGCCCTGCGTAGCAGACATTATTTGGAAACGTAGCCTTAGGGCGTAACAGTACAATAAAGCCAGGCACAGTACCTGACAAAAAAAACCCTGTGGAGTGTGACTGCAAATGCAGAACACAAACAGAGGATTAAAGTGGTATATGGTGACTGAAATACACAGAGAAAAATACAAAATAGTATATCCTGTGAAACATATATTATATATATATATATATATATATATATATGCAGCCCGTATCAAATACAGACAAAGGGTTGTATATATAATTGTAATGTTTATTGTAAATTGCTGTGATAATATGGGGATGTACCCTAAATGCAAAGTATATATATATGATTGTGCCTGATATTAATCCATAGTCTGCAAGGATATTGCACGTGGGGACAGTTGGAGAGAAGTTTCTAGAGACTGTCCCTCGCCACTGGAGAGCTGGAGCGTGCGGGCAAGGATAGTGACAGTTGAGAAGGGGAGAAAAAAAACCGGCTGGGCTGACGCTGAGGGGGTGTGATGCAGACAGGAGCCCCGGAGCGATACGCGATGGAGAACGAGAAAATACCAGACCATATTCAGTGAGAACTGTATCTCGGCTGGCTGCAGGGAGGAAAAAGGAGAGCAGACTTACCCATATATGGCTGTCTAGATCCCGGATCGCCGCAACAAGTTGGAGGGAGAGCAGCCGTGCACACGCCATACAGTCGAAGTAGAGAGGAGGTAGGAGGGCCGGAGCAATAGGGGGAGGCACTATCAGATCTGACCCGTCCGGAAGGGATAGGATCAGCCCAACTATTGCCGCCCAGCAGGAGGAGTTGGGGGAGGATCAGCCGATGTCATCGTCATCCCCTCCTACAGTATATAAACGTGAGTGATATGCCTAGTGCTATGAAGTCAGCCCTGAACTCAGGGTATATCTATTTATTAAAGTAGATAGCCTCTACATTTCAAGAGATATACAGACTGTAGGTAATCAGTATACATGAATTGCACCAGTGACACCTACTACTGGAACTTATGTAACCCACTGGTTAATTAATAATAAAGTATGTATGAAAATTGTAATTAATAGATGTATATATGATATCTATATATAATATTAATAGGTACATGTTGCTTGAACTGGTGAAAATGGATGTGTACATAATATAAATATATAGAAGTACTATTAAATTGTAGCAGGGACTGAGAAAATGCTTTTAAGATGAGACTCGCGGGGAGAGAACATGCTAGAAACCCCTCATGCAGAAGAGAGAGATACCGTGAGCACAAAGCAGTGAGGAGGCAGTTAGCCGTTGGAAGGGTCAGGAGACCAACCGACTTCACTTGCGGAGGAGAGATGAGACTGAGCAGTAGCACCGGAGGAGACCGGGACACGCAGGGACCCTAGCCGCAAATACGATAAGGAGCAGACCGGAGAGTACAGAGGCAGTGCAAGGCACCAGAGTGCGGAGACAGCCACATATGCCGGAGTGTAAGTACTCACCCCTGATTGCCCGACCATCAGTGCAGAGCCCGGTGTGACGGCTGCCATTAGTAAAGTGCGTCAAGTGAGAGGAGCCGACGGCAGAGAGGGATAGAGCTCCGAGACAGCGGCCGAAGGAAGGACCTGGAGAGGCAGCATAACACAAGAGGAGGAGTCGGGGGAGTGACTACGCATTAGACGAGGTGGGATTGCAGCATACACCTATCACTCACACCTCACTCCAATAGCATTTCCTCCCATGGCAGTATACTAACTAGAAGTATATGGATGGATCACAGGCTCCCTCTAGTGGGAACTCTGTATAAGATACAAATTAAAATACAGAAGAAGCTATAAGAAGATGTATAGACTATAACACATTCTCTATGGTTAAAACATAAAAGAAACATAGTGCAGTGTTGAGTCAGGACTGTTTCATATACTCGTGTGCTAATTAACCCTATGGAACAAGCACCATATCGGTAATTCAGAAATAACTAAAGACAATAAAGAGAGGTGACTGCTTTGAAATTCTGAGTTATTACTAACAAGAATAACGACAGGCTATTCTACTACCAAATTGAGACCCACTATACCCGGTAGTATTACTTGAGTATACACAGTTTAACATTTCTCTTAAGCTAACCTGGATTGGGGAAAATAGCTGAAGATTGAGACTTTAATATTCATTGCAGCTATCCTAAACCCATATATGGATTATAAACATAGTGGAATTGAGGGACGGTATTAATACTTAATGAGAAATATTCACAAAGGATTGGAACATAAGGAAGAAAAAAGGGAATATACGACTATTACAAAGATTTTAGGGAAGGTATGTGATACCAATCCAGTTCTTCACGATAGCCACACTCATTAACATTAAGGGCCCCAACGAGCTCATCATTGACTTCAGAGTACCCGGGTCACTCTTAGGTTTTAAATGTATACAATTTGAGATGTAATAAATACATTATTTAGGTGATTAATTGAAAAATCTAGTCTTATTATATATAATACTCAATGTCCTTGTGAAAGTATTAAACGATGTTGATTAAAGTTATACTATAAATTTTATCTACTTACCATTCATCCGGTTCCTGGTAGCAAGTTGAAAGGAGACTTGGATACTATAAGAGAAAACAGGTAAATGAACGTAAATTGTATATAATTGAATCCATATTTCATAAAGGTATTCATTGGGCTTACCCAGGCAAGCCTATATACATTGATATAAAGCTTGGGTGGAGGCACTACTATTGTAATCCATTTATAATAATATTCCAAAGTAGGGTTACACTTAGTAAATAAAGCACTCAGAGACTGTTGGATTGCATATAGCACTGACATTTATTATAACGCACCCGGATGCAATATAAACTGAACCTGCTGGTGCGTCAACCCTAGATTGTCAGTATCATTAACCTTTCTACTGCATATACCTCATCGACCTTAAACTACACCTCCGTACAAGCAAGCCGTAAAGTTGTGTTTAGAGGCTAATCAGCAGTATATCCAGATAAGGAGAGACAGTAATAGTGATTTGATACAGATAGTTAGTATCATCCTTCTCTGGAGCACAGGTAATAATATTGAGTCAGTGTATCACACTAGTAGTCACCTAAAATAAGGAAGAACTACAGTAATACTGGGCTGACTACTTCCTATCAACACCCCGTGGTAGTGGGAAGGAGATAGAGGTTCAACGGATGATATAGGTTGATACACCCCTGATGAATTGCCTTCAGAACATTACAGGTTGATGGCATATACTGATTGCAGACGATCCACAGTGCATATGGATGAGTTCAACAGTGGTTTATTGGATTAATACTGCGCACTTGATCTAGATGAAATATTGATCTGGACCCAATTCACACGCGGTTACTTAAAAATCTTACATTTGGGCCCCAACAGTGCACCAACGCAGTACTCAGGTCGACCAGTATTGGGGATAATTTTAATGGACTGCCAGAAAGACAATCTGGTAGGGGGAGTACATAGGTTGATAGTATTATTTGATGCATCACCTTCATTTTTACCGGTTTAATATTTTTTTGTAATGCATGCAAATAGTAGTTGTATTATACAGTAACTATTGATACTTACAAGACAAATTGTGATGATAATACTTGTTATTACATATTCATTAATGGATTAGTAAAATTAAACACGAGATACATAAGTTAGTTGAGTGTTAATATCATTACATGTATTACTACTTACCAATACTATACCAGCGGACGGGAGTACTGTTGATCTTGTCACAGGAAGATCTGAAACCACAAAAGAAGAACAAGCAGTGAAGGTATGATAGTTATTACAATCGGAGTAAGTGTTACCAATTGCTAGTGTTCACAGGCTTTCCCAAGCAAGCCTAAATTAAACTCAAGCTTGGGTGGAGGCACTTATACATTGAAACGCTGAATAATATCATAATACAAATTACCAACTTGAATAGGGTTACATATATATGTATATATATATCTATCCCTGATGCACTTCGCCCCCTTCAGGATACAGAATATAGTGATAGCAATATGTGTGAGATACACTGAATAGGAACCACAAAGCAGCTATAGACACACACAGTCACATGTGCAATGCCAAAATTATTACACACAACAATAAAACTGCACTGGACTAGCAATACTAAGTAAAGCTATATATGTATACAGCTATAACAATGCACAGTAATACTGGATGTATATCACAGTGTACTTGTACTAAATATCCCTGTAGTAATGCACTTGTTCTTAACTAACACTGTCTAAACAACATGTAGAATACTTAAGTGTCCTGTAAATGCACAGCACTGAGGAGACAGGCAGCTTTACAGAGGAGACATTGTCCAGCACTCCCAGAATCAGCGCAGCTCTGAGTAATGGCGCCCAAACGCTGACAGGGAGTGAGGGAGAGAGATGCAGCTCCAGGGCGGGAACATTTGCCGTAGATGGCGCCTGGGGGAGGGGCTACAGGTCAGAGCCTTATCCCGTCTTCTGGGCTTCACCACCGGGCACTATGGAGCCTGTAATAAATGGATTTTAGTAAATCTGACGTGTGCTCCTTGCCCTGGTGGATATAGTGGGGTTCCTGCACTGCCATAGTGTCCATGCCAGCGGCGCCGTCTGTCTCTGGAGACCGCATCCCAGATCATGATTTCAGCGGGTCCCACCTGGGGGACTTTCTTACCCCCTCCCTATTGTGCGGCCACACGATCCTAGAGAGCAGAGGCGGTATGTGTTACTGAAAAGACCGGAGCACCTCGGCTGTAAGTACCCGGCAACCAGGGCGTGGGAGTATACAGCGCTGCTGGGGGAGGTGAGGGAGCCACAGCATGATAGGTCAGTGTGACATATAGCATCTAGTGCCTGTGCTGCGGCCCTTGAAGTCTTCTTTCTTCTCAGAAAAGCTCTTTTCACTTAGCTGCCTAGCGCAGCCCTCCCTGTCAGTGACCTGCACTGCAGGCACCAACTTACACACTGAGCTCCAGTGCCTGGAGGCGGGGCTATAGAGGAGGCGCTGCACCGCAGGCACCAACTTACACACTGAGCTCAAGTGCCTGGAGGCGGGGCTATAGAGGAGGCGCTGCACCGCAGGCACCAACTTACACACTGAGCTCCAGTGCCTGGAGGCGGGGCTATAGAGGAGGCGCTGCACCGCAGGCACCAACTTACACACTGAGCTCCAGTGCCTGGAGGCGGGGCTATAGAGGAGGCGCTGCACCGCAGGCACCAACTTACACACTGAGCTCCAGTGCCTGGAGGCGGGGCTAAAGAGGAGGCGCTGCAGTGCATCCTGGGAACAGGAGAACACTGGAAAGGAAAGGATGGTCTCTTTGTTGGTGCACTTTCAGAACATAAATATAATTAAAATTTAACTTTTAATGTTATACAATAAAAAAATATGATGTGATAAAAAAAATACAAGACAAAAATTATACACAATGAATAAAATCACTGATATCAATAAAACTGGATTCACTTGCGTCACTCTTTATTGAATTATATATTCTTATGTGTGTGTAAAAGCTTAATGGAACCTAACTCAGATGAGTGGTTGACTATGAATTTTGCCCTTACTTTATAAGATTCCCTATAAATTATATGATCAAATTATGGGAAGGTATATCACAGTATGTTACAATTCACCTGCCTCTTAATGTTTGGCAGGTGAATTACAAGGAGAGAATTACTACTGGAGGTGCAGGCAGACGCAGTGTGACATAGAAATGGTTAACCAGACTTGACTGTGAAATACTGTAGTAACTTGAGCGAGTTGTAGCAGAATTAAAGTTTAGCAGACTATGGACTGTCCCTTTAATACTGGAATGTGCAGCACCACACTTTACACTGATTATGGACAGCAGGTGAGTAATATAACAGCTAAGAGCCAGGACTAGAATGTATCACAATCACTGTTGCAGGTAATGAATGTACACAGAAGTGCAGGAATACTAAGTATTTATTATAGCAGTGGTATAATAAGGTATGGCAGAGGAATCACAGTAACAATCCAGGGTACAATATGAGCAAAGAGTAAATGGTTTTTCAGACTGAGAATTGCAGCAAAGTAATGAGACAGTTGAATAAGGAACCAAAGTAATATTGTCCACGGAACTCAGATTGCAGGACTTGTACAATAAAGTATAACAGCATGCAGGCATAGAGGAAGTCCATAGTAACATGTAACACAAGTAATGAAAACTAGAGAATCCACAGAGCACAGTGATAGTCCATAATACTTAACTAAATAGTCCTGGCATGAACATGAACTGACAAGAATAGTTGTGGCAGGATAACATGAACTGGCAGACCAGGCTTCTTGGCATGAACAGGAGCTAGGACGAAGACACCAGGCAATGCAGGTAGTTCAGGCAGGAAAGTAGTATAATATCACCGGCATCTGAGAACTCAGCTAGCTGGCCTGTAACAACCACACTAACCAATGAGCAAGGCCAGGCTGGGAGTGTTAACTCTAATTACAAACCCTGTGCACCTGCTGAGCTGCATGTACACAGAGCCAAAGGAACAGAACACATATGGATCAGCTGACACCAGACACATACTGAACAGAATCATAACACAGTGTCAGTCAACTAATATGAGGGTGTATATCAGAACCACTGTCCTGCACCCACAACTGTCCGTATATTAGTCTATATCAAACCATCTATACCAGTATATCATAAATTATACAGTGACTCAGTGCCCAATGGTTAAGGGCTCATCAGATTTATATACCGACTCTGTATATGATAGTTGTATTATTGACTCCTCAATAATGGTTGAATTGATAGTGTCTGATAGTGCTAAATTATATTACCAGGCATCGGGATAGTGCAATATGATTCCTCTTTATAAGACACAATGGGGGAGATTCAAATGTTTGAAAGGTTGGTTGGGTGTCTGTCTATTAGACAGGAGAAAACAGACTCCCATCTGACTTTTCCCCAATGTGTCAGTGTTAAATTCCCCAAGTCCATAGCGCCGCTCGCTGTTACTGATAACACTGGAATTAATATGTACAGATGCCGCACTTTTATTTAGACTTTTTACTAATAACTGATTGGAACACTTCATAAGATAAGGAGAGTGCCTGGCTGGGCACGATATCTATATAAGAGTCTTGCAATTTTGTGATTGGTTGAAGAGGTCAATTGTTGCTAGGCAGATCAGAGTTTTGAGAGAGTGGTAATTGGTTAGGGCCAGCCTATCGGTGAGTGTAGGGGAGGTGTTTAGTGCATTAAGGGTAGAAACTTCCCGAGTTGCTTCCTCTTGTCGGCTGTAAGGATAAGTATAGGCTGTATTATAACTAGGGATGTGCACCTGAAATTTTTCGGGTTTTGTGTTTTGGTTTTGGGTTCGGTTCCGTGGCTGTGTTTTGGCAAAACCTCACCGATTTTTTTTTGTCGGATTCGGGTGTGTTTTGGATTTGGGTGTTTTTTTCAAAAAACCCTAAAAAACAGCTTAAATCATAGAATTTGGGGGTCATTTTGATCCCATAGTATTATTAACCTCAATAACCATAATTTCCATTCATTTTCATTCTATTCTGAACACCTCACACCTCACAATATTATTTTTAGTCCTAAAATTTGCACCGAGGTCGCTGTATGGCTAAGCTAAGCGACCCAAGTGGCCGACACAAACACCTGGCCCATCTAGGAGTGGCACTGCAGTGTCAGGCAGGATGGCCCTTCCAAAAAACTACTCCCCAAACAGCACATGATGCAAAGAAGAAAAAAAAGAGGCGCAATGAGGTAGCTGTGTGAGTAAGCTAAGCGACCCTAGTGGCCGACACAAACACCTGGCCCATCTAGGAGTGGCACTGCAGTGTCACGCAGGATGGCCCTTCCAAAAACTACTCCCCAAACAGCACATGACGCAAAGAAGAAAAAAAAGAGGCGCAATGAGGTTGCTGTGTGAGTAAGCTAAGCGACCCTAGTGGCCGACACAAACACATGGCCCATCTAGGAGTGGCACTGCAGTGTCACGCAGGATGGCCCTTCCAAAAAATACTCCCCAAACAGCACATGACGCAAAGAAGAAAAAAAGAAAAAAGAGGTGCAAGATGGAATTGTCCTTGGGCCCTCCCACCCACCCTTATGTTGTATAAACAGGACATGCACACTTTAACCAACCCATCATTTCAGCGACAGGGTCTGCCACACGACTGTGACTGAAATGACTGGTTGGTTTGGGCCCCCACCAAAAAAGAAGCAATCAATCTCTCCTTGCACAAACTGGCTCTACAGAGGCAAGATGTCCACCTCATCATCATCGTCCGATTCATCACCCCTTTCACTGTGTACATCCCCCTCCTCACAGATTATTAATTCGTCCCCACTGGAATCCACCATCTCAGATCCCCGTGTATTTTCTGGAGGCAATTGCTGCTGGTGAATATCTCCAAGGAGTAATTGATTATAATTCATTTTAATGAACATCATCTTCTCCACATTTTCTGGAAGTAGCCTCGTACGCCGATTGCTGACAAGGTGAGCGGCGGCACTAAACACTCTTTCGGAGTACACACTGGAGGGAGGGCAACTTAGGTAGAATAAAGCAAGTTTGTGCAAGGGCCTCCAAATTGCCTCTTATTCCTGCCAGTATACGTACGGACTGTCTGACGTAGCCTTTTCCTCGCACTCCCAGCTGCGGGAGAATGTGAAGGAGGAGATGTTGACAGGTCGCGTTCCGCTTGACTTGACAATTTTCTCATCAGCAGTTCTTTGAACCCCTGCAGACTTGTGTCTGCCAGAAAGAGAGATCCAACGTAGGTTTTAAATCTAGGATCGAGCACGGTGGCCAAAATGTAGTGCTCTGATTTCAACAGATTGACCACCCGTGAATCCTGGTTAAGCGAATGAAGGGCTCCATCCACAAGTCCCACATGCCTAGCGGAATCGTTCTGTTTTAGCTCCTCCTTCAATGCCTCCAGCTTCTTCTGCAAAAGCCTGATGAGGGGAATGACCTGGCTGGCAGTGTCTGAACTGACTTCAGGTGTGGCAAGTTCAAAGGGCAGCAGAACCTTGCACAACGTTGAAATCATACTCCATTGCGCTTGAGACAGGTGCATTCCACCTCCTTTGCCTATATCGTGGGCAGATGTATAGGATTGAATGGCCTTTTGCTGCTCCTCCATCCTCTGAAGCATATAGAGGGTTGAATTCCACCTCGTTACCACCTCTTGCTTCAGATGATGGCAGGGCAGGTTCAGGTTTTTTTGGTGGTGCTCCAGTCTTCTGTACGCGGTGCCTGCACACCGAAAGTGGCCTGCAATTCTTCTGGCCACCGACAGCATCTCTTGCATGCCCCTGTTGTTTGTTAAATAATTCTGCACCACCAAATTCAAGGTATGTGCAAAACATGGGACGTGCTGGAATTTGCCCAGATGTAATGCGCGCACAATATTGCTGGCGTTGTCCGATGTCACAAATCCCCAGGAGAGTCCAATTGGGGTAAGCCATTCTGCGATGATCTTCCTCAGTTGGCGTAAGAGGTTTTCATCTGTGTGCGTATTCTGGAAAGCGGTGATACAAAGCGTAGCCTGCCTAGGAACGAGTTGGTGTTTGCGAGATCCTGCTACTGGTGCCGCCGCTGCTGTTCTTGCAGCGGGAGGCAATACATCTACCCAGTGGGCTGTCACAGTCATGTAGTCCTGAGTCTGCCCTGCTCCACTTGTCCACATGTCCGTGGTTAAGTGGACATTGGGTACAACTGCATTTTTTAGGACACTGGTGAGTCTTTTTCTGACGTCCGTGTACATTCTCGGTATCGCCTGCCTAGAGAAGTGGAACCTAGATGGTATTTGGTAACGGGGGCACACTGCATCAATAAATTGTCTAGTTCCCTGTGAACTAACGGCAGATACCGGACGCACGTCTAACACCAACATAGTTGTCAAGGCCTCAGTTATCCGCTTTACAGCAGGATGACTGCTGTGATATTTCATCTTCCTCGCAAAGGACTGTTGGAAGTAGTACAAGTGGTCTTCCGACTTCCCCTCTGGGATGACGGTCGACTCCCAGCAGCAACAACAGCAGGATGTTCCGAGGTGTTCCGAGGTGGTTAACGTCCTTACCCCTACTTATTACAGCTTGACAAAGGCAACACACGGCTTGACACCTGTTGTCCGCATTTCTGTTGAAATACTTCCACACTGAAGAGCTGATTTTTTTGGTATTTTCACCAGGCATGTCAATGGCCATATTCCTCCCACGGACAACAGGTGTCTCCCCGGGTGCCTGACTTAAACAAACCATCTCACCATCAGAATCCTCCTTGTCAATTTCCTCCCCAGCGCCAGCAACACCCATATCCTCATCCTGGTGTACTTCAACACTGACATCTTCAATTTCACTATCAGGAACTGGACTGCGGGTGCTCCTTTCAACACTTGCAGGGGGCGTGCAAATGGTGGAAGGCGCAAGCTTCCTGTCCAGTGTTAGGAAGGTCAGGCATCGCAACCGACACAATTGGACTCTCTTTTGGGATTTGGGATTTCGAAGAACGCACAGTTCTTTGCTGTGCTTTTGCCGCAAGTCTTCCATCCTCATGTGAAGCTGAACCACTAGCCATGAACAAAGGCCAGGGCCTCAGCCGTTCCTTGCCACTCCGTGTCGTAAATGGCATATTGGCAAGTTTACGCTTCTCCTCAGACGCTTTTAATTTTGATTTTTGGGTCATTTTTTTACTGATCTTTTGTGTTTTGGATTTTACATGCTCTGTACTATGACATTGGGCATCGGCCTTGGCAGACGACGTTGATGGCATTTCATCGTCTCGGCCATGACTAGTGGCAGCAGCTTCAGCACGAGGTGGAAGTGGATCTTGATCTTTCCCTATTTTTTTAGCCTCCACATTTTTGTTCTCCATATTTTGCGCACAACTAAAAGCCACCAGAGGTATACAATGTAGATGGATGGATAGTATTACTTATACTTATGGACGACGAGTGACGAGTCGACACAGAGGTAGGTACAGCCGTGGCCTACCGTACTGCTGCTTAGTGCTTATATATAAATATAATATACTGTATAACGGACCTGGTGGACAGTGTCAGCAGACTGCTAAACTAGTATAAAGAAAGAAAAAAAAAACACCACAGGTATACAATGTAGATGGATGGATAGTATTACTTATACTTATGGACGACGAGTGACAAGTCGACACAGAGGTAGGTACAGCCGTGGCCTACCGTACTGCTGCTTAGTGCTTATATATAAATATAATATACTGTATAACGGACCTGGTGGACAGTGTCAGCAGACTGCTAAACTAGTATGAAGAAAGAAAAAAAAACACCACAGGTATACAATGTAGAAGGATGGATAGTATTACTTATACTTATGGACGACGAGTGACAAGTCGACACAGAGGTAGGTACAGCCGTGGCCTACCGTACTGCTGCTTAGTGCTTATATATAAATATAATATACTGTATAACGGACCTGGTGGACAGTGTCAGCAGACTGCTAAACTAGTATGAAGAAAGAAAAAAAAAGCACCACAGGTATACAATGTAGATGGATGGATAGTATTACTTATACTTATGGACGACGAGTGACGAGTCGACACAGAGGTAGGTACAGCCGTGGCCTACCGTACTGCTGCTTAGTGCTTATATATAAATATAATATACTGTATAACGGACCTGGTGGACAGTGTCAGCAGACTGCTAAACTAGTATGAAGAAAGAAAAAAAAAGCACCACAGGTATACAATGTAGATGGATGGATAGTATTACTTATACTTATGGACGACGAGTGACGAGTCGACACAGAGGTAGGTACAGCCGTGGCCTACCGTACTGCTGCTTAGTGCTTATATATAAATATAATATACTGTATAACGGACCTGGTGGACAGTGTCAGCAGACTGCTAAACTAGTATGAAGAAAGAAAAAAAAAAACCACAGGTATACAATGTAGATGGATGGATAGTATTACTTATACTTATGGACGACGAGTGACGAGTCGACACAGAGGTAGGTACAGCCGTGGCCTACCGTACTGCTGCTTAGTGCTTATATATAAATATAATATACTGTATAACGGACCTGGTGGACAGTGTCAGCAGACTGCTAAACTAGTATGAAGAAAGAAAAAAAACACCACAGGTATACAATGTAGATGGATGGATAGAATTACTTATACTTATGGACGACGAGTGACGAGTCGACACAGAGGTAGGTACAGCCGTGGCCTACCGTACTGCTGCTTAGTGCTTAATTATATATATAATATACTGTATAATGGACCTGGTGGACACTGTCAGCAGACTGCTAAATTAACTTAGTCTTTTCTATTACGGAGAGGACGCCAGCCACGTCCTCTCCCTATCAATCTCAATGCACGTGTGAAAATGGCGGCGACGCGCGGCTCCTTATATAGAATCCGAGTCTCGCGAGAATCCGACAGCGGGATGATGACGTTCAGGCGCGCTCGGGTTAACCGAGCAAGGCGGGAGGATCCGAGTCTGCTCGGACCCGTGCAAAAAAGGGTGAAGTTCGGGCGGGTTCGGATTCCGAGGAACCGAACCCGCTCATCACTAATTATAACCTGCCTGTCTCTTTCTTTCCTTCAGTTTTCTGCCTTATTCTTTATTTTTCACCTTAGCACCTTTTCTGCTATTCTATCTATTTATCTATCTACAAAACTTCAAACGGGCTCTCAAGACCCATTTCTTTACCAAACCCAACCAAATCTCATCCTAACCCTCTGTTCCATGCTCTCTATGTACCCCATCTGTGTCACCCCTGTCTGTCTACCCCTCCCCTTAGAATGTAAGCTCTCACGAGTAGGGCCCTCTTCCCTCATGTGCTCACACTTTTCTTACTATAATAATTCTCAACTGCCCAAATCACACAGTTTTTGGGCCACCAGGAACTTATCTCTGTCATTTACTGGTGTAGTTATGCTTAGTTACCCTGTACTTGTCCAAAATTGATTTCAACTGTAAGTCACTGTTTTGATTATGTGCATATGTACTCTGTAGTTGGGCGCTGCGGAACCCTTGTGGCGCCATATAAATAAATGATAATAATAATAATAAAATTTGCCCTGCCTTATTCTTATTTTATATCCTGCTGCCTATTTTGCCCCTGTGTTACACTGCCCGGCTCCCGTGTGCCTCCCCACCCTGCCATTATGCCCAGGCCTAAACGTGCAGCCCCCCGTCCCCAAAGGCTGGCGGATGCTGCTCCCGCATCGCGGGCCGTGCGCCTCCGCCACCCTGCTGCTATCCCCGATGGTCAGACTCTCAGCTACGGAGTGGGAGGCGCGACAGAGCCCGTTCCGTCAGTGCCTCCCGTCTCAGCTCGCAATGCAGCGCCTGGCGGCTCCGTGCGTCCCGCTTCCAGCGGGTCGGGCACGGCGGCTGTCAGCGCTGGGCGGTTGCTGTCTCGGGCCGGGGACTCGGCACCCCCGGCTGCGAGTGTCACGGGGGCTGCAGCGCCGGAGGGCCGCGTCTCTCCCGCGATCAGCGGGTATGGGGCGGCGGGCGCCGGCACTGCTGGGGGCTGCATGCGCGGCGGGGATTCAGCACCCCCAGCCACGCAAGTTTACTATACAAGGGAGGTTGCAGGTGCGGCTACCCTGGGGCATAGTGGGCCCCCTCGTGGGTCCTGCGCCCGGTGCTTTTGGGGCGCCTGACGCACCCCTGGCTGCTGGTGGACATCACAGAGCCCCAGCGGCCGGGGGAGTCAGCGGGCATTGTGAGGAGGTTCATAGTTACGGTGATACCCTCCTAGGTCAGGCTCCCTCCCTGGCGGCCATTTTAGTGCCTGGCTGCACATCTTATGGCCCTCAATCTGCTGGACACTTGGAGGTGCTGCGGGCCTTTTCTGTACAAGGCACCGCAGCAGCCTCTGTGTCTTTACCAGGCCAGCATTCCGTTACTGATTTTCGGTCCATGGCGGGGGATAGCTTTGCGGCAAGCTCCCTTGGCTTGCCGGCATTCTCCTCCCCCAGCGGTGCGGGCCTACCTTACTTGCAATTCCCTTTTCCCCCGGTAGTTTCACAAAGTTTCCCTCCTTTAGTTCCCACTCCGCAGGTGGTCCAGTCAGTCTGGTCCTCTGATATGGGGCACGCTTTTGGCCACCCACCTAATGTTTCTTCTTTTGCGGGAGGGTTTCAATCCACTTCACTTCCGGCGCCAGCTTTCCATCAGTTCACATACTGTCAGCCGCCTTATCCCCCGGTGCAGCCGGGGCCTTACGGGTATCCTTGGCAGGGCGGTCTTGGGTCCCCAGGTTTTCGCTTCCCCAGCGTTAGCAAAGCAGCTACGGTGCTTCCGTACCTTTCCCCAGCCCATGCGCCACCGGGAGGCGCGGTTATGCGGACACGTCTCCAGCAGATGCCTGTTCTTCAGTTCCAGGTCTCTCGCAGGCAACTGAGATGGCCGACGTCCCTGGCCCTTCCGGTTCTGGTGAGCATGATGTTGCAGCTGATTCATCTGTTGTATCTTCATCTGAATCCTCTGGTAGCAGTGAGGGGTCTGATACCCCCAAACACCCACGCAAGCTCGCTAAATTAGTTTCGCGCAAGGTCGCCAAGGTGGTAAGCAAGGACAAGGTGCCGAAAAAAGGCGGCAGCTCCTGATGAGCCGCCGTTGTTTTCGGAGATGGTGCGCTGCGCCAACACGGCTGTTACTCAGGGCTTACGAAAGAGGATGAAGGACAAAATAGTTAAAGGGAAATTTGTCGACCTTTTCACCCTCACGGACGACATGAGGAAGGATTTCGATAAGGCTAAGAAGGCGGGGGGTATCGGCGAAAACGCTTTCCGGAGCTTTCATCATTGGTTGAGAGTTTTCTTGGTCTTTTCTGCCGTTTACCTAAAAACTCGACCTGACGAACATCTTAATGTGGAGAAATACATGATTTTGATTAATGAGGTGTTCTTAATGTACAGTGGGGGTCATTCCGAGTTGGTCGCTATGTGTTTCGTTTGCACAACATATTCGCAAAGTTGCGATAATGTTGTAAAATTGCGAACGTCCGCCCCCAACGTATTTCTGCTATTTCGTACGCAGTATTACACAAGGTAGGCATATGCCATATTACAAAGCAGTAATGCGAATCCAATGTGTACGCACAAACTTCATTGCAAAAATACGATGTCATCTTAGATTTACATATTCCTGTTAAATGTGCTAAGGCTTTAGCAAACAAACGCACAGCAATGTTTTTTGCCACTAATTAAGATGACACCTTGCAAGTCAAACTCAACAAGCGTCTCTCAATTTAAAAACCAATTAGTGTACTGATTGATTGTGTGCATGACCAATTAAGTCTGCAAAGAATACCTCAAGAACACTTTGTAGTCCTAATTGGACATTACCATGGTTTTTTTTAAGCAAGTGCAAGAGATGTGTAAACTGTGCCTGACATAAATGTAAATTGCATAATTTTGTGTGCTTGTTTAGTGTGTGAATGTATGTGTTTACATTTTTTTTTTAAATATAACCTACTAAGTAACCTAATTTGTATGTAATAAATAAGACTAATGTTTAAAGTATTTTTGGATTTTTGTTGTTGTTGTTAGGTAACCAATTTTTCCTTTGCAATATGTTTTAATTTTTTAGCATTAAAAACATCACAAGCGCATAATGGAGAAAATGTTGTTTATTTTTTAAACATATTTTTTTTTCTTTCAAAACTTAAATTAACTTTTTAAAAAAAAAAAAATTTTGTTATTTTTTTCAAATTTTCTATTTCACATAGCATGCCCTCCAAATGGGCCTTCATGCGCTCAACGATGACTGACACTCTTCTGGGATCTCCAACGGCAACATCTGAAATGCAGAGTAAAAATGCAATTTTAAACATAACTCACATTACCTATTACTTCACAATTCCACAAAGCACACTTCCATATAAAATAATAAACATCATGGATGTATAAAAGACAAAACAGTAGCATACCAACACACAATCATACTCAGCAATGTTTGTCATAGCAAAATTAAAATGTGTAAAAGTCTAACACACCATGATGTACATTTACTAAGCTGGGAGTTATATTTAGGTTGTGATGTTGTCCATAGCAACCAATCACATTCAACTTCTCTTCTAGAAGGTTGGAAATAACTGTAACTTTGTTTTGTTTTGGTTGCTATGGTAAACATCCAATCTTGTATCACACCCCCAAATTAGTACATGTAACCCCATACTGGTCTTCATTCACATCTGTAGTGAAGCAGACTTGTTTTTTGTTCAGTTTTGACCTGCATCATCACAATGCATATCAACATCTTCAAGGACAACATATCCTAGCATGCCCACACTCCCTGAAAGGCTGCCTTACAAAATAGATAAGTTAAAACTTTTTTTATTTTAAAAAAAAATTGCATTTTGTGATTGTAACTTACACAACACAAATCATTGTGTCGTTATGCTGGATAACAAATTGACTCCTGCGACTTTTGAATTAAAATATTGCAACACCCAAGCTCAATTGTTAAAGTTAAAACACACAAAAGTTAACACTCTAAATGTGTTGCATATAATGTTTCATATCCAAACCGTGTTGTGCATGCAAACCTGTCGACATAGTGATTATCAACCAGATGTACACACTGTACATATAATGTCCCACACACAAATGTGAATGCATCATCCATACCATGATGAAGAAGACAAGCATTTAACCTAGAGAAAAGATTGGCCACTGTACCACATTTTTATTTTATGATTGTTTGTTGCATATTTCTTAATTTTAAAAAAGGAATGTGTCCGAACTTACTTTCCTCAGCCACTTGTCCACCTCCCTCTACTGCCTCTGGTGCCTCTGCTGCCCATTCAGTGTTACATGTAGGCTGGCTTGGTGATGGAGGCTGGATGGGGGATAGGTGCTGGCTGGGGGATGGAGGCTGGAGGGGTGAGGTTGGCTGGATGGGGGATGGGTGCTGGATGGGGGAAGGAGGCAGGATGGGGGAAGGAGGGTCAAATTGTGTGACAGGATGGAAGGGGGAGGTAGTTTCAGAGTGGGTTTGGGAATGATAGGGAGAGGGTGGGGGGGTCTTTTCTTGGGACACAGCGGGTGAGGGGGGCAGAGAGGGGAATTTATCCAAAGAGTGGGCTTGGACTGGAGAGGGGGTGTGGGCTGGAGAGGGGGTTTGTGCAGGAGAGGCAGAGGTGGCAGGAGAGGGGGATTGGGCAGGAGAGGCAGAGGTGGCAGGAGAGGGGGATTGGGCAGGAGAGGCAGAGGTGGCAGGAGAGGGGGATTGGGCAGGAGAGGTGGTGTGGCGTGGAGAGGGGGATTGTGAAAGAGAGTGTGCGTGGGCTGGTGAGGGGGATTGGGAAAGAGAGTGGGCTTGGGCAGGAGAGGGGGATTGGGCCAGAGAGGGGGATTGGGCAGGAGAGGGGGATTGGGCAGGAGAGGTGGTGTGGCGTGGAGAGGGGGATTGTGAAAGAGAGTGTGCGTGGGCTGGTGAGGGGGATTGGGAAAGAGAGTGGGCTTGGGCAGGAGAGGGGGATTGGGCCGGAGAGGGGGATTGGGCAGGAGAGGGGGATTGGGCAGAAGAGGGGGTGTGGGCTGGAGAGGGGGATTGGGCCGGAGAGGGGGATTGGGCAGGAGAGGGTGATTGGGTAGGAGAGGGGGAGGGTGATCGTGAAGGGGATGGGGATAGGGAATGTTGCTGGGGTTGCCTCCCAGCACCAGCACCTTGCCGTTGTGCTCGCCCTATAATGACATATGTTAAATTTTACAAAAAACATAATCATTTTGAACCACAGCATATTCCTATTACTCTGTTCTGTACCATGTTAAAGAGACAGGGTTAACATTACTAAGTTAGTAAAATATATTTTATGGTGATGTTGGCCTTATCAAACAAACCTATTCTAACTAAACTTTATTAAATACCTTCTATCCATTAAAAACTATATTCACATTTTTAATTCTAAACAACATCCCCAGTTAAAAAAAAAAAAAACACATTTTGTTAAAATCAAAAACCACTGAGCAGGTTATTTTGTTCAGTTTTCTGCCTGTGTAGTAATTATGCACAACAACATACAGTCAGTACCATACCTCCCAACATGAGTCTCTCCAGGAGGGACAGAATGTTCTGCTCCGTCACTTCACTCTTAATGTATGATTGCCATCACCTGTGCTGAGAAATCTTGAGAATAAAAATTAAGTGACAAATCCCTAAGCAGAGTATTCTGTTCCTCTTGCAAAAGGTCATATTGGGAGGTATGCATCACTGCATAACCTACCTACACACACTCATGCTAATTGTAGTTGTGCACATTTTTGCACTCACACTTAACGAAAGTATGCAAAGGTTATGCATAAAACCCGTCAGGGCACGAAATGTTACTTACTGCGGACACGTAGGGTCCTGATCTGTAGGCGGAGCTCCGCCAGGAGGTCTGGCGTGCGCCTCCGCAGGTCGCTCCAGTGCCTCTCTAATTGTATTATGCTCCTGCGGCTGCGGAGGCGGCTCCGTCACAGGCGGCGGACCTCCGCGTAGGCCTCGCGTTTAACCCTATTTGGTACAAATCGCCCTACGCGGCCTACGCGTCGGTCCATCACCGCCACTAGGAAGCGGAGTTCCCGCCGTGTGAAGGGTGCTGCACGCATCATGGCAATGGCGTTTTCCTTATTTGGGCATATATATATATAGTGTGTGTTAGCATGTGATTGGTCTAAAATCTATGCTGTCATTAAAATAAACTTTATTGATGTCTGCAATGCTGTGAAGAGCAGAGTGGTTAGTTCGCTAGAGCGGAAATACGCAGTCGCGGAAGAGCATGATAAAACTCTAAACTATTCTCACAAAACCCACAACACAAACACCCAAACAACACACACACACACACACACACACACACACACACACACACACACACACACACACACACACTTTGTATTAAATGAACACATAACTCTGTGTACTCACCACATTTTGTGTGATAAATCAGCTGCACAGTCACAAAGTGCCCAACATTTAGTAACATATGTTGGTGTTTAATTAAAAATAAAACAGGATTATAAAAAAAAAAAAGAAAGGACACTATTTAGCAATGTCACATTATTAAATTCAAAGAAAAAACATTGTAAGCTTAACATGTTTTTTTTTTTTTTAAACATAATAAGATATTCACACACACCCTAACAATTACACAATGACCTTACAATAGCAACCTAAATGACATCTGAGCAAAATGAGCATAAGCATACAGTGTTTTTTTAGTAATTTCCTAAAGCAGAACAAAATACACTATACCTGAAATATTCTTGCACAATGCTTGCCCTTACTTCGCTTCCCCTCCGGGAAACACTCCCACCACCAAATCTCCGGCCAACCCCTGGCTCCTCATCTGGCAATTCCTCTGTGTGAGGAAGCTCAACACGACTCCTTACCGCGATGTTATGGTGTATAGCGCACAGGACCACTATTTTACTTGCCATCTCCGGCGAATACATGATGTCGCCACCAGTGCAGTGGAGCACACGAAAACGTCCTTTAAGGACCCCAATTGTGCACTCCACCAGCTGTCTAGTGGCAGTAAGCGTGGAGTTAAATGCCGTCTGTGGTCCTGGCCTGGGCTTACTGTAAGGAGTCATGAGCCAGGGGGTGCAAGGATATCCACGGTCTCCTGTTTGATGAGAAGATTAAATTAGAATGAGAATATTATTTAGTTATAAAAAATTTGCATTAAAATATGTTTAAAAACTCACCCAATAACCACATGTCTTGTCGTTGACTTGATCTTAATCTCTGCCATATCCCTGATTGTCTAATGACATAGGCATCATGTGAGTTTCCAGGAAACTTGGCATTCAGGGAAAGGATCTGGAGGGATGGCTCACAAACAACCGTTACATTCAGAGAATGAAACAGTTTCCTGTTTCTATAAATTTCTTCATTATGTCTTGGTGGCACAATAGCTACATGTGTGCCATCCACAACCCCAACAACATGTGGGAAGCGACTACCACCTTCCTCAAATTGCCGCTTCACCACATCTAGGGCCCCATCATCCAAAGGCATAGCAATAAATTGCTTCACACGCTTTATGAAAGCCTGGCTGACACGCCGCAGGACCTTACTGAACTGTCCCTGCGACATGCCAACCAGGTCTCCCACAGCATGTTGGTATGAACCTGGGGCAACAAAATGTAACACAGCAAGGAATTGTGTCAATGGTGGTATTGCTGTAGGATACCGAATTGAAGACTCCAGATCACTCTCTATTATGGAGAGAGTGTCTAGGATTAGATGTGGTGGCAGCCTGTATCTTTGCAAAACCACATCATCTGGCATCCCAAAAAGCAGGACACGGGTGCGGAAAATTGGTGGCCTAGCACGCCTCCGTTGCCTTGGTTGATGAGGAGCCGGTTGCGGTTGGCAGGCTGGCGGTTGGGGTGGGAGTGCTTCCGTGGGTTGGGGTGGGAGGGCTTCAGCAGCCACAAATACCAACATCACCAACTTAAAATAAAGGTAAGAATATTGAGAATAAGACACTTTAAATCATACATTGACAACCATAATCAAAGTAAAATTGACTGGGTGTTAACTTATTGCAGGAGCATACGACATTTATTCTGGAATCAATTAAGGACCAAGTATAAATTTAGAAACAAAAGTGAAAGCACAAATTAGAATTTTGTTTCTAACATAGGTTAACCAAATAAATTCTCAATGTGTAAACAAGCCAAACATACACATATAATAAGAACAACAAAATATATTCAAACAACTAAGTATAAATAATAAAAAATTATGTTAAAAGTTTAAACAACATTCTAGACAAAATGGATCCCTTTAGTAGCTATTACAGGCAAGAACAGCACTACTGTGAGGCAAAATCAATAAAAAAAAAAGGACATCAAATTGTGATTACAAACATAATATAAACACTTTGAACACACACATACTCCACAACACACAGGCCTAGGCTACTTACCTGCTCAAGAAAGCAACAGAGAATAATTTCTTAGGCAGGGCCAAATGAATCAGGCTAATTTGCCAAAAAAAGAAAATTGGATAAAGTCTCCACAAATAAATACCTACAAGAAACACACAAGGAGGCTAAGAGCACATATAGATAATTACCACAAAGACACACAAACACAGGCCTAGGGTACTTACCTGCTCAATAATACCGAAGATAATTTCTGTTTAGGCAGGGCCAAATGAATCAGGCTAATTTGCCAACAAAAGAAAATTGGATAAAGTCTCCACAAATAAATACCTACAAGAAACACACAAGGAGGCTAAGAGCAACAATAACAAAACAAACAAATATAACATAAACACTAAATTACAGGTTAGCCAAAATAATAATAAATAAAAAAATTAGAAACAGATATCCTACCAAATTCTGAAACACACCTGCATTGCACCAACAAACATACTTGCATAAAAATACAAAAAAGAATGCAGGAATACTCACAAATGAAACTTCGCAAAACAAACGCAATACGCTGTACATGCTATAAGCTAATAAACGGAAAACTGTATGCTTGACAATGCTAAAATTACTCACTCTGCAAAGTTCAAAAGACAACCTTCTCACACGAGACACAGCAACTTCTTTCATCACACACACAGTCACAGTGTGCAAACCAAGCCCTTAAATAGGAAGTACAATCAGTAACACTATTAGCATACTGTACACCTGTGTGAATGAACGCGGCGCATGTAGGTATAAATAGCCACACACCTGGGCGTACAGACGTTATCTCCAACATGGCTACTCGTGAGGATTTAGCAGCAGAGATGGACCGCATTATGCAGCAGCAGATAGCATTGACAAAAAAAACGCATAGCATGCCAGAGACGAATGCTGGAATCCGCCTCTGCGGATTTGGAAGAGGCAGGACCCAGTACTCCAGAAATTCCAGCTTCTGAGCCCCAACAATTAAGTGGGGATACCCTGGCAGACACACGTACTGGGCAAACTGAGGGAGAATCATCATTAGCCACACAAGCACAACATACAGAAGCTGCTAGTGACGAGGAAGATGGTGAGGAACAACAGGAGCAAAGCTCACAGGCTACCTCCAGATGTAAAAAAAGACAGCCAGCATTCACTAAGAGGGAGTTGCGTGTTTTGGTCACGCAGGCCATGTCCAAAATACATAGAGGACCGAAAAACATGGGTGCTGCTACGAAAGATCGCATCTGGAGGGACATCACACATTCTGTGAATGAAGTCGGCTCTATCGTCAGAACATCACAGGAAGTTAGACGACGGTAAGTGCATCTTGGCAGTCCATTCTCTGTGCTAAGTAGTCTTAAAAATGTAGTTACATGTGATGTTGTGTATAGCAAACAAAAGCAGAACATGTGTCCTATATATTTATTACCTTAAATAATAATACTCTACCTTGCCCCTATTTTACCAAACATATGTAGTTGGGCCGACTTCAAATCCCGCCTGAAGGGCAAGAGGTCTGCAGAGTGGAATGCCTCAAGGGCTACAGGTGGAGGACCAGCTGTCGCTGTGGAGATTACAGAGTTGGAGGAGATGGCGATGGACTGTGTGAGTTATGAGGAGGGCCAAGGGGTGTCTCATATGGACACGGACCTGCCTGAGATCCTGACGGAACATGACTTGCCTGGTAAGTTTACACACTTATTTGTCTGGTATTTAAACTGTATTACAAAAACAATAACTAATTCTTTATTGTACTCTTTTCCCACACATTCTTCTATTTGCTTGGCACAAAACACAGCACAGGGGGGTGAGCAGTTTGAGTCACAGGAGGGTTATGTGGCTGAGGCTGAGGTGGAGGGACCTAGTGGGTCTGGCAGTGTGGGGCGACAAATCCCACCTCTGCAGGTTCCAACTGGCCCCCCTACCCAACCCTCTGCTATCCCGGAGATCCTGCTTGAAATAGCTAGGTATGGTGAGAGCCTAAATGCTTTTCAAGATGGGGTCATCCGGGAGGTAAGCCAGATAGCTGTCCGGCTCACTGAGCACTGAACCAGTGTTGAGCAAGGTGTTGCTCAACTCTGCCAAGGTCTGGCAAAGATCAGGCAGGGACAAGAACAACTTGCCTCCTCATTCCAAAGCCTTGCAACTAACATCTTGCAAGGGCTCCAGGCCATCGCTGTCTCCCTTGCCCACAGTGGCAGAGAGCCACCCACATCGGCTCCCTCCCCTGCCCCTGCCCAGGAAGAACAGCCCACTGGGCAGGGCCAACGAAGGTCGCTCCGCAGACCAAGCCAAGAAGAACAGCCTCAGGCGGGGAGAAAAAAAAGAAAGTGATGTCTCTCCAGATGGGCAGAACCCATGTTTTTCATGTTGTCTCTATGTTATTTTGGAGTTGGCTTGTGTGGCCAGAATGGCTAACTCCCTCTTAGTGAAATGTATTAATAATGTTTGGAGGGATTGTAGCCTGTGAGCTTTTTTTCAGAAACACCAGAGTCATCTTCCTCTTACTAGTGTGCTATGTATTGATGTGTTTGTGTGGTGGATCCTAATTCTTTCTCAGTTGGCCCAATATTTTTGTCTGGCAGGGTGTTTAATATTTTGTTTTGGACTTCAAATTATCATTTGGGCAGAAGATGGAGTTTTCCGAGTACTGAGTTCTGCTATATCATTTGTGTCAGTGGCATCTGCTTGCTGCTTGGTCCATCTCTGCCTGTGAGACTCACCTGTAGCCATGTTGTTTTGATTTCAAAATATATTACTACAGTAATAAAAAAATAAAAAAAGTAAAAAAATTGTGTACTTTATTCAAAGTAATGCATTAGGTAAATCTTAGTTCCAGGAAGATTAGGTAAGCATATAGACACTTGGGGAACAAGGGAACAATCTGCAAATTATAAAAACAATTGCATCTTTAAAAATCCTACAGGTATGCCTTGCACCACACTTTAATGTCCATATTAATTAAAATGACACAACTCTTTTTATTATTTTCTATGGGCAACAGGACATCATTTAAAACATTGACAGATATTAAAAACAAAGATTAAAGTATCATTTATGCACAAAATTAAGTGTATGCTGCATTATGTTGGTCTCAGTTTATTTAGGTTAAATGTTGCTGCTCTTTAATTACATTTTGGTTAATTTCACTTGTTTGCATTTGGTAGTCTTACACACATTAAAACCTGCCCTTTACAAAAATGTTTACACACCAACTTGAACACAAATAAAAACCTTATTTGGCAGTGTGACAGATTTATATATGATTACAATAAACATGTAATGTGGGTTCAGACAATTGCTGTTTGCTAACTTTCATCTGAGCAGTATTTAACAAGTAATTGGCCAACAGATGAATGTGCTCTCCAATTAACTGCAAATTAGTGCATACACACTTGTAACAGTACTTCGCAAATGCAGAGTAACTGCAGACCTACTCGGCTGCTGCGTGAAGATTGCAACGGATTCCTATGTTAGTTTTAACAGCGACAATGTTTTTTTGCGAAAAACACGCCTATTGCTAGCTGCATACTCCCACACTGTACCCCCATTTTCACGCCCATGTCGGACCATTGCGAAGTCTCGCCTCCGCCACGCCTCCGCCACGCCTCCGCCACTCCCCGTTTTCGTTTCTGAGTAACGTGAGGTTTTTTTTTCGTATTTCTGCACAAGTGTCGTATCGTTGTGCTCGTGCATGCGTATTTACGCTTTTGCGCATGCGCAGTTAGTTGGCTTTTTGCCATTTGCGATGCGATGAATCTCTGCGAACAACTCGGAATGAGGGACAAAGGTTCAGTTTGGAGGGATTATGATGAAAAATTCCGTAAGAATCAGGATGGCAATCCGACGTTACCTTTGGGCTTTAAGGATGTCGAGGTTTGGATGGAGGTTTCCAACCAAGGGAGCAGTGCGGTTGAGGGACAGACCAAGAGGAAGTTTTCGGGGGGTAAGAATGTCCCTGGTACAGCGGCAAAGGGCAAGTGTCCGGAGGCGGGGTTAAGCAGGCCGACCAGGGTGCCGCTGGTGGCGGTGCGAAGTAAGGCATCCTCACCCATAGTTGTACCGGAGTTGACTAAATGGTTGCACCGTTACCCCAGGACGGCAGATGCTGAGCTCTTGTTAGCCGGTTTTAGTTGCGGTTTTCGTTTGCCCATTTTGGAATCAGTTCATGTTGTGTCTCGCATGAATTTGAAGTCGGCAACGGAGTTCCCTCATGTGGTCAGGCAAAGGGTGGAGGCAGAGGTGAAGTTAGGTCGCATGTGCGGCCCTTTCACATGTGAGCCTTTGCCTGGGTTATGCGTATCTCCCTTAGGGGTGGTTCCCAAGAAGGCGCTGGGTAAATTCCGCTTGATCCAGCATTTGTCCTACCCGCATGGGGGCTCCTTTAACGACGCCATTCCTGAGGAGTTTTGCACAGTCAAGTATCAGTTGTTTGATGAGGCCCTGGAGTTGATCCGGGGTTTTGGGCCCGCAGCACTGTTGGCCAAGTTAGATGTTGAATCCGCATTTCGCCTTCTTCCCCTTCACCCCGACTCCTTCAAATTCATGGATTTTCGGTTAGGCGGTTTCTTTTATGTTGACAAGTGTTTGCCGATGGGTTGTTCTGTCTCTTGCGCCTACTTCGAGAAATTTAGCTCGTTCCTGCATTGGTGCATTTCTGCTGGAACGGGGCACGTTGGCATCGCCCACTATCTCGATTACTTTCTTTTTGTAGGCCCAGGAGACAGCAACATTTGCCAGAGCTCCTTTTTTCGGCGTCCGTCTTGTTCAGGGTTCTGGGAGTGCCTGTTGCCCACGATAAGACAGAGGGACCCACGTGTTGCCTTTCTTACCTGGGCATTGAGGTTGACACTAGCGCAGGTTGTTGTCGTATTCCAGCCGACAAGGTGAGGAAGCTTTTAGGACAGATCGAGGACTGCTTGAGTAAGCGTAGAGTTAGACTTCGCCAGGTGCAGTCCCTGTTAGGCTCATTTAATTTTGCTTGCTGGGTCATTCCTATGGGGAGGGTTTTTTGCCGCAAGCTTGAGAGGGCCACGGCTGGAGTGACGGGGCGCATCACACCATTCGTCTGTCTCGGGAAATTAATGACGACCTTTAGAACTTGGTTGACCTTTTTGGTAACTTTTAATTCAGAATTGTTGTGGCCTCTCCAGCACGTCGATAATTCTTCCCTGGAGCTGTTTACAGATGCTGCAGGTTCTACGGGTTTCGGTGCTTTTTTCCAAGGCGAGTGGTGTGTTTCGGCCTGGCCCCGGTCTTGGGTATCTTGTGGTTTTACTGCTAACCTACTTTTATTGGAACTGTTTCTGATAGCTGTGGCAGTGGAGTTGTGGGCCCCTAAGTTGGCGAACCAGACGATTGTCTTTTGGTGCGACAATTTGGGGGTGGTACAGGCGGTGATCAATCAACATGCATCATCGCCGCAGGCTTTGCGGCTGTTGAGATTTTTGGTGTTACAATGTCTCCGTTTTAACATCAATTTCACGGCGAAGCACGTGCCTGGGGTCGAGAACGGCATCGTGGATGCGCTGTTGCGTTTCGATTTTGCCAGGTTTCACAGGTTGGCCCCCGGGGCGGAGGCCTTAGGATTGACTTGTCCAACTTCTGTCTGGCAGTTTATAGAACTGGCGTAGCTGGCATGGCATTGAACTCATTGGCAACTTCGACCCGTCGGGCATACGCTGCGGCTTGGCGTGAGTGGCAGTCGCATCAGGTTAGGTGTGGGGCCGGGGGTAAGTCAGAGGAGGATGTTTTGTTAGCCTTTTTTTGGGAGTGTTACCAGAGTGGTAGGTCCAAGGCGTCCATGGCGGGGATTTCGTTCCATGCTCGGTTACAGCAGGGGATGGACCCCACCAGGTCTTTTACTTTATCCAAGGCGCTCAGGGGTTGGGCGAGGTTAAGTCCGTCCCAGACGGATACGCGCAGACCTATTGACACACAGTTGTTGCGCGAGCTCATGGCGATTCTGCCGGCGGTGACTGATTCTGCGTTTGAGGCATCCCTTTTCCGTGCAGACTTTTCATTTGCGTTTTTTGGGGCCTTTCGAGTTGGCGAACTGGTGACCGCTAATAAACGGTCCACTGATACAGGCATGCTTTTCAGGGACCTGGTGCTCAAGGAAGGTGTCGTCATGTTTAGGTTGCCCCGTTCCAAGACCGACCAGCTGGGTCGAGGACGCTGGGTGACTTTGAAGGCTCAGGAGGATGACGAATTATGCCCGGTACTGCTTGCAAAAATGTATTTACCTTTACGGCCTCTCACTCGGTTTAAGTTTGCCGCTGTGTTGAAGCCCTGGGGCTAAATAGTGCTGAATATGGGACACATTCCTTTCGCATCGGTGCGGCAACTTGCGCTGCGGCACGCGGGCTTCCACCGTCAGCCATTCAGGAAATGGGATGTTGGAAGTCAGCGGCGTTTAAGTGTTATATTAAATTGGATAAGGTTTAATGTTGCGCTACTTGCGCTAACCCAAAAACGTTGTTTACCTGCCAATTTTGGAATGGTTAGCGTTCCACAATTGGAGGTGTGAAGTCATTTTTTTAATTCTTCCTCCGAGGGGGCCCAAATTACAATTGGCTGACACTCCAGGTCCACGGGAGGTTTTTAAGTTTTCTCCTTCACTTGGGTTTTTATGTTACTAACTGTTCGGTTCGGTCTAACGGTTCTAATTACCCATTTTATGTGCACGGCCTGACAGCTAGGTTACTTTTTCTTTTACAGTGTCCACTGATTCCACCGAACAGATTTGGGTAGTTGGCCATTCTTATGTGTTTTGGGCCGAGCATCATCCCCTTGCTGATAGGTCATCTGAGGTGTTAGGTGGTCGCAGAGTGCGATGGTTAGGTGTGAGAGGTCTCAGATGGTCTGGACTCTTAGAGCTGTTGTTTCAGCATGAGCAGCATTGGGGGCATCCCCAATGGTTGCTGCTGCACCTGAGCGGTAACGATGTAGGTCACCTAAAAGGTATAGATCTTATCCTTCGGATTCAGGCGGATTTGGGGGAACTTAGCTTGCTTTGGCCTGGTGTACGCTTGGTTTGGTCTGACATTATTCCTAGGTTAGTCTGGAAGGGATCCCGGAACGTCACAGCGCTGGACAGGGCTAGGAAGAAGATTAACTTTGCTGTGTCAAAGTTTGTGTTGGCTGCTGGTGGTTTGGCTGTTAGACATCCGCTATTGGTGCTCCAGAGCTCCTTTTATTTTAGGAAGGATGGTGTGCATCTCTCCCATCTTGGGATTGGCGTTTTTCTGAGGGCGCTCTTTTCTTGTCTGGATTAGTTTGTTATCTTTGTAGGCAGGGATAGGATTTGTTTTGATAGGTATTTTGTTCTTTTAGTTGGATTTCATTTCGTATTGGGTTGGCGGGCTGCGTTTCTCTGAAACTGTCAGTAGCAGGAAGGCGATACCGGCCAGCGGTCACTTGTAGCATAAGTGGTGTTGTGGGGCACTTACCCCTTTTGAAGGCTGGCGAGTGTGTCCTGCCCTTGTGGGGTGCGAGGGGCGCTTCCTTGGGGTGCGTCCTCACTCTGCTATAGGAAGGGGTGGTGAGACCTTCGCAACACAGGTTATGCTGATATATATAGATGGGGCGTTTCAGTCGCACCCATGACAGTTGGGGCGTTTAGTCGCTGCCATTTTGTAAGATCGTGACTAGAGATGGTTAGTGGTAGCGTTTTCCTGGCCACCCACTACGAGTGAGGTCATTCCAATTAATAAATTCAATGACCATTTAATCCAACGCAGTTGTGTCCATGTCGTTATTTTTAGTTGATAAGCTAGCTTAAAGTGTATAGTTAATGTCAAGCACAATAAATGAATAGACGCCTTATACATCACATTGTTTACAGTCATTGTATCTCATTCTTATGACTGAAACATCAATGGGCTTATTGCTCATAATGAATTGATATACGTTATAACACTAATTTTAGCTATTCAGTTCCCAGTTACTATCTCATATATTATTCCTTTTCTATGGAGCAGCTGTACACCGTTCAGCTTATTACGCTGAGTATCTCAGGCAGCTGTCAGAGTGTAACTGAAAAGGTTTATTAAGAGTTAAATAATATCTATTAGTCAGAGGAGGGAAATGTCTAACGAGCCCTTTATTATATATTTGTTTCAATCAACATGAATATGTTGATATTTGCATATTAATAATGCAGCTCTACCATTTACTCCCTGTAGTCAGAGAGTCTTATCACGGAGCAGGAATTATCATATATCATCTATGTTTAGTATGCACTTATCCTGTCCGCAACCTTATCTCTCATACATGCTCCACATGGTTCTCTCAATGTTTCTTATATCATGTAAAGTGTTACACACACATTATTCTGTGTTTCACATTAGCATCGGAACACAGTAAATGAGCGGGCGTGCTGGTGCCGCTCTGAAACACCCATGTGCACGTTTCACATCAACTTCGTCAGGGCAAAAATCCTGGGAACAGTCAAAGCTTTATCCTGTTGGTGCCTCGGATCAAGCTCCAACTCTACACCCCGATGTTATTCCCTGGGCAATCCCAGTGTACCCCGCTGCAGAAATATAAAGTTGCGAGGCCACGCCCAATTTCCCAGGAGCACATTAAGGGGGGCACTTTAAAATGTCATGCTTGGGGTGCTAGTAGGCCTTGAGCGATCCCTGGCTCCTGCATAGACACTATCCAATCCAATCCAATCATTGACTGATTGGCCCAATAATCAGTGCCGTCTTTTTATATGGGGTCAATGGGGAGTTGCCCAGGGGCCCCAGGAGTACAAGGGCCCTAGGCTGACAGCTAAGAGTCCCCTCTCTCCATGTGTACCAAATTTATGAATCTGATACCCCTGATCTCTACTACAGTATGCCTAGAACCAGAGATATCAGCCTTTCAGCAGCTGGTCCCTGCTCCAGCTCCACATGCCAGGTTTGCTTTTTTATATATTCATTGGTGGCTTATTCTGGCTCCGGAACTCTGATCCCCAAGTCCCCAGTACCTCATGAAAGGTGTCCCCAGTACCTTCAGAAATGTGTACCCAGTACCTCCTGAAAGGTGTCCCCAGTACTTCCTTGAAGGTGTCCCCAGTACCTTCAGAAAGGTGTCCCCAGTACCTCCTGAAAGGTGTCCCCAGTACTTCCTGAAAGGTGTCCCCAGTACCTTCAGAAAGGTGTCCCCAGTATCTCCTGAAAGGTGTCCCCAGTACTTCCTGAAAGGTGTCCCCAGTACCTACTGAAAGGTGTCCCCAGTACCTCCTGAAAGGTGTCCCCGGCAGGGACGTGTGGTGAGCTAAGTAGTTTAGGAGTCACTGGCTAGCTCCAAAGCCAGATTTACAAGCAATATATTAGCCAAAGCGTACATCTGGGCATTTTACACAGGTGCAGCAGTATAAACTCTTGGCAATTTGGTGAGTTTTCATCAGAGAAGGGCGGAAAAGTTAGCCAGGTGAGGCACTGCCTCAGCTGCCACAGACTTTTTACTCCAGAGTTTTGGCTATAAAAATGATTAGAATAATGCAAAGAAGATATTTTAAACCTTGTATTTTACATATACTTTATGCAGTCAAAACTCTGGCACGAACGTTAGTATGACAGGAAAGGCGCTGCCTCACCCCACCACACGTCACTGGTCCCCAGTACCTCCTGAAAGGTGTCCCCAGTACCTTCAGAAAGGTGTCCCCAGTACCTCCTGAAAGGTGTCCCCAGTACTTTCTGAAAGGTGTCCCCAGTACCTTCTGAAATGTGTCCCCAGGACCTCCAGATAGGTGTCCCCAGTACCTCCTGAAATGTGTCCCCAGTATCTCCTGAAAGGTGTCCCCAGTACTTTCTGAAAGGTGTCCCCAGTACCTCCTGAAAGGTGTCCCCAGTACCTTCAGAAAGGTGTCCCCAGTACCTCCTGAAAGGTGTCCCCAGGACCTTCAGAAAGGTGTCTCCAGTACCTCCTGAAAGGTGTCCCCGGTACTTTCTGAAAGGTGTCCCCAGTACTTTCTGAAAGGTGTCCCCAGTAGCTCCTGAAAGGTGTCCCCAGTACCTCCTGAAAGGTGTCCCCAGTACTTCCTGAAAAGTGGGACTCTCTAGTTATTTTTTTTATCCTATTGAGAGCTAAGAAATCTATTTCCAGGAACTGGAGATATCTGAAGTCCCACTGGAAAATGTTGAATATTAAACCCACTCCACTATCCACCCCTCCCCTGCATATTAAACACCCCTACCACCCTGGAAGTCATGTACCGGGGCCCCTTCATTCAGCCTAATGCCCCCTTCTACAGTTTAGTGTTCTTTTTCCCGCCCCATCTTCCACCATCTGTGCAATAAAGGAGCAATTATAAGAAATTATTGCTCCAGGTCCTACACGCTGAGCGGAAGATAGAACACCCCCTACCGCCCACGGGACATCAAAGCTGCCGCTGATAGCACATTCCACCCCCTACTGCTGGAGGATGGGTAGGGGCCCCAGTGCAATGCTTTACCCAGGGTCCTTCACTGCTGGTAAGACAGCCCTGCTGATAATTGGATGGTGTGTACCCAGATTAAGTGAAGCAGCCTCCAACATTTTACCAGTTTTGGTCGATAGATCGACCACAGTAAGATCGGCATTGCAAAGGTCGACACCACTACATCGAAAACCACTAGGTCGACACATATATAAGATTGACACTGGCAACATCGACACATGCACAAGGTCGACAAGTGCAAGAATGACAACATATATAGGTTGACAATCAAATAATCGACAACAGTATGAAATAGAGACATAAATAGGTCGACCGCTAATAGATCTACTGCTCATAGCTTGACTGCTAATAGGTCGACAGCTAATAGGTCGACAGGATCCTCAGTCTAGATATGTAATATCTTCCACCATGCCTGTTAATAGCAGCTCAAGCGGTCCGGCTGACACTACTTGTAATAATGCCACTACAAGTACCACAATGCCCTTGCACTGCCCCCCACTCTGGTAACACTGTAACCCCCTTCATGCCATGTCTGTCAGCACCCCCGGGCACCCTCCTTCACCCCTGCTAAACACTTGCAAGACTAACCCCCCCAGCCACTCTGAGACCCATCTAAACCTAGACGCCACCACCATCTCCCCTAGCCACTCTGAGACCCATCTAAACCTAGACGCCACCACCATCTCCCCTAGCCACTCCGAGACCCATCTAAACCTAGACGCCACCACCATCTCCCCTAGCCATCCCGAGACCCATTGATAAAGCTGAATATTTATCTTACTGAAAACCCTCTAAAAGGTCAAAGAACACAGTACGCTATTGGCGTATGGAATACCGTAAGAGTACGCACGTTGCGTAACAATCACTTAGCCGTGGTCGAGATGCACAAGCGTCACGTTCGCTCACGGCTAAGAGAACACAGGCAAGCACGCTATAGGCTGCCGACTAATGTAATGATACGCTATCAGCGTAGCGGACGCTCGGGACCACGAGGAGATCACAAGCGGCGCTGACACTCACAGTGTTAAACCTTTACAACTATACCTTGAACAATGTATCTATACAGTAAACCTTCGTGCAGTGCTAGGGTGTAGATGCAACACAGTGTAACCTTATTAACTTAGAAGCTGTATGAGCGTCTACGACGCTCTGAGAATACTTAGAAATATAATGAATACACAGATACCGGTCTTAGGTTCTAACACCTTAAATGAACGTTCTTATTTCAAAAGAATATACAATACAAGTTATACACTACCAAAATAACACAGATCTCCTAACCGAATAACTACACATTAAATACAATAGCAGTACAATTACATTTAAGAGAAAAGAGAGAGAAAGAGGAGAGTAGAGAGAGAGAGAGAGAGAGAATGGCTCACAATAACAATAAAGACAATATGGTTGCAGAGAAACTTACGCACAAGGGAAACAGTCGCATGCGCCTTTCTGGATATCCAGCTCCCGATTATCAGTGATGAGAACCGTTGTGAAGAGTAGAGTAGAATGGGAGCTGGATCAGATCGGCTTGTCTATATATACACTACACACAACACAGTACAATGGTCCCTACAATCTCATTGTTCATTGGACACAGGAATTCGTCTCTGTATTATAACAAAAGGTCATAGGTTGGTTCATACAGGTCGGCTGTGACTATTTCCAACTGCTCAGGTGGGTGGGAAACTAGGTTTCCCGCCGCATGGATAATAAAGTGCAAATAATGGTAAATGTCCATAAACTTCTCATGTCCATAACTATTCGCACGAGCGATTAATCCGCTTCAAACCAACACCGGAATATTGCTAATTAAATACTCTTCCGATGGATACTAAACACCACTGTGTAACCCCTGTCTGACAGTTCGTATCAAACAAAGAGGGATCTCTTTGTCTATGAACATGCTACATTAACTAAACTTTCAGATTCTATCAAAGGGACCATAATCTACAAAATACATTATATGGTTAAAATATGTAACGATTGAGTCGCACGCTAGACGCGCATAAACTCTACTGTAAATGCGCATACCGTGCGCCTGCGGGTGCACGCAACGGCGAGTATGCGCACGCATGGCAGTGCTCATGAACGTGCAACAGGCACTCGCATGAGGTGCAAATATGGCAGTGTGCATCACAATATTTTTCTGACTTTGACAGTCCACCCTTTGGCAGTCATCAATAACTGCCACTTCCTAAAACATTTCAAAAAGAGAAAATATATATGTCATGTGTAAATAGATTTCCATGGTCGGGTAGGGGAGGAGAGAAGAAGGTGTGAAAAGGGTATGACCTAGTGAGATAGCAGAAGCATGTGTGTATGAATCCATGTTTGGGGGGTCATGTATCATCGTGCCGTACGTGTTTTAAATCAAGCTTCGAGGTATTGCGAAGTATACATTTGAATTCCTTCTTATCCCGTATTAAGGGTCTGTGGATGGGCTGTCAAACTTTACCGAGCTCTTTTCGGCTTTTAGTTGCAACAAAATGGGGGAGCACATTTTAGTTGATGATACATGAATGGGGGGATATGTGATTGCTAATATCTGTGCCTGTATTCTCTATCGACTATGTGTGTCATTACCTGAAGGTTGTAGAGATGAAGATAAGAAACAATTATGGTAAATGCAGTGGTATTCTATGTGAGGTTAATAAACATTTGTCGATTGAAGTCTTGTCTGGTGTCTTGTCTCGATGTACATGTTGACTGTAGTCTCCTTTGGGCTTTTGCTATTAACGGTATGCAAAAAGCTTTGTCAATGTCCATAGACTTACAAAAAGTGTTGGGCTAGCATAAATTAAAATTTCTAGGGAAATGGGGGGTCTATGGCATAGTCCATCTGTTGTCTGTGTACAAGGTTGTCAAATTCTTCTTTAGTCCATCTGTTATCTGCATACAAGGTCGTCAAATTCCTCTTCCAAGCGAGTCTTTTTACCTTGGAGAAAAACAAAGGAGAAACGGGTGAAAGAAACGGACCGTAGAATCACATTTTCATCACATCATTGTCTCTATCGTTGGGTCATAAATCAAATCCATTGGAATTACAATTTCCTCACTCCTTAGACTCATTACCCTAGTACTTAGTTTACACTTCGTTAAAGCCTGACCGCATCTAAATATCAAGCCAATCGATATGACAACACCAAGGATACATAGAAGAAACTTCCCTACATCCATTATAACTCCTTGAGCCCATTCTCCTAAACCAGAGAACCAATTTTGCGGGTTCAACCATGACACCCAACCGGTCAGCTCATTACCCACAGCAGCAAGGGTGAGATTGTGTCTCCTGCGGAATTCCCACTTTAATTGGAGAATATCGTCCATCTTTTGGTCTATGACCTCGACCGGGTCCTCGGTACTATTCGTAATATAAGTGCAGCATTTCACTCCGTACTGCGTTACCAGTGTGACACAATATCCACCTGTCACTGCCGTGATATAATTAAGAACCATCCTATGCTGAACCAGTTCTGTTTTATAAGCTTGGAGCTCCCTTCCAGTATACCTAAAAGTGTCATCATACATTTCAGTGATATTGTCTAATAAATTTGCAAGCGCAGATATATATCTATAATTCAACACTCCTCTAGCGGTGCGAGTGAAGTCTAACGCGAGTAAAACCTGAATTCCTGTGGATTCATGTATCAGATCAGAGGCCGGATGCTCTGTTCTTTCTGTCAGTTGCCTTTTAACTACGTGCTCGTAATGAGTGTGAGTATAAGGAGCTTGGGCACCACGGTGAATATCTTTCATTTTGGTATGCGATACAGTCATTACCTCAGGCAGTACTTTTCCAATATAACACAATCCTTCAGAGTTTGGGGCAAGCCACTTATACGCCTTCCTCCCGCATATGAAATATGCATCATCGGGGAGAACATATGGGACGGAGTAGGACATAACCATATTACACATTTTCCATATGAAATCTCCTAACCCTAATTCTCCCATCTGTTTAGTACACGTATCTGTTTGTATGATATGTGCACAGTATCCTGGTGATACCTCTCCAACTCTCATGATCCTACTTCCTAGGGTATACCTATATCGGAAAGATTTTCCACTACCGGCTATGTGGCGTATAAGCTCTGTATCTGTAGGCATTCTATCTGCTCTATATGAAAAGGTCATGGTTTGATTATTCCATGACACTTCCCAATTTCCCGGCTTTCGGGGATTGGAAATGTTAAAACATATTAGGGATCTATCCACATGATATTGGTGAAGCTTCAAACTAGGAGGACTAGAGATATTAAACCTCCTGTCCACCGGCCTCCCACCCTTTAGCTCAAGTACCTCCCCTACCGTTAAAGGGAATGGTACTAATTCTGATTTACTATGGCCTTGAGGTACTTGAGAGCATACCCAACAGTCTGTCTGATTTAACACATTACCCACTAAGGAGTGATAGTCACTCAATGGATGCCGGTCCATGTGGATATTAAAACTGGACTGACATTTCTTGATGCACCCATCCTCAACTACATTGTCAGAGTCTACAGATACAGTTCTCTTCAGCTAACAATCCTTCACAATTCCTTCTATTGTCAATGCTATCGGATCGTTTTCTGATACTCGCCTTTGCTTGTTGATTATGTTGTTATTGGAAATTTACACCTCTGTCTCAGTCATCAGAAACCCATTCTGGATCCTTTCTCGACCTCACTGGTACTCTCACCGAAACAGACTGCTCTGGTCAACATCATGGTTAACAGGAAAATCCGTATCACAGTCTCTTGGGGCAAGTCCATCTTACAGGAGGAGAAAAGGAGAAAATTGTAATGGGGTACAGGAAAACAGTTTGAGGGGGAGAGAAACTTGTTACGATAATTAGTTCTCTAGTCTTGTTGTTCTTCTTGTTCTGCTGTCATCTCAAAGGTGCTGTCTCTCAGTCTTCCAACCGAACACTCTGGTGATACAATATTTCTTCCAAACCAGCGATCTTTCTGTAAGGAGCAAAAATCTTGCATTACCATTTGTCTAACTGATGTGTGACATACCATCTTTAAAACATGAAAACATGAGTGAGAAGAGAGAAAACAAAAAAAAAACAAAGAGAGAGAGAACGATTCATATGTATATATAAACATAAACCAACAATAAACAACAACAGGAAAAAAAAAATCATTTTTCAAACACTTTAAAACATTGTCAGATCTGTCGTTCAACATCAGGCTGTATCTACATGTCCAATGGTATCCTTCCGCAGTCCCTCCCACCAGCACTTCCATGCTCCACCCTTTGTATCTGGCCAGGATACATTGACGTGGGTAGGTCATGCTGGGGTTTGGTAGACTTCTGCCAAGACCAAATAGTCAGGTGATGTTGGAGCTGTTGTGGTGAACGTCAGAGATGGGGAAAGAAAACATTTCACAGATACATTTACAACGTTTCACCCGGTCATTCCTGTATCTTCAGGGAATGACCTCCCAATTTATTAACTGTTACCTCAGGCTTACCATCAGTCCTAGTGATCACCTTTCCTGACTACATATCATGAGTGTGGGCCAAAATTCTTCCTATCTGATCCCTGATTATAATTTGGTGTGTCATATTCATGTCTAGGGGGTCTGACTTTACGTGGGCTGTTGCGGTTACTGGCATAATGCCCTTCTCTTTTACAAAGATAACAAACCCTGGGCTTCCTCCAAGTGTCAATGACCTGAGGTCTTGGTTGATTTGATGCCTCCTCAAACGCTCGGATGCTCGTCACCATCAACCGTTTTCCCTGTACTTCCCTGCTTACTTGGATATCATGGTTATGTTGTTGTCTAGGGGGTTGATATGACTTTTGTATTTCTCTTGATCTACAATCTCTTGCAAAGTGTCCCTTTTTATGACAATTGTAACAGACTTCCACATTTGAATTTCTCGCAGGAGTTTGGGGCTTATGCTGGAGTGGTCTTGTGGTTAGGGCCTGTATACTCGCGGCCATTAACTTATCCCTTTGTGACTCCCTGTATCTGGTGATATTCCGATCATGATCAATAGCGGCCTCTCTTAATGCGGCCACCGAGATATTTCTCCAGTTTGGGTTGGTGGTCTGTACCCTTGTTCTCAATACCTCCTTTAAACCATTCATTAATACCTTAACCGCTACTTCTCTATGATTTACATTTGTCTTGATGTCTGTGATCCCAGTGTTTCTAGCCATTACTTGCAGTGCTCGATTAAAATAATTGCAAATACTTTCTCCTTCGTTTTGTCTTATGGAGAAAATTTCATTCCACTTGACAACGGCAGGGAAATATACTCCCAACTGTCGTTTGATCTGCTTAATACATCCTTGATTGTGTTCCTCCGTTTGAGGTACTTCTGTGTCTAATTGACAATCAGTAATAAATTTCGCAGAGTCAACAGTGGAGGGCAAACATGCCCTCAGCACTGTCCGCCAATCTTTGTTGGTGGGTTCTGTGGCGTTTCCTAGTTCTTTAATAAACCTTTGACATGCAACTAGATTTTTCCTAGGATCAGGGAATTCAGACATAATTGTCCTCAATTCTGTCCGGGACCAGGGGCAGGGCATTACACAGCTCCTGGTGGGAATGATTCCCTGAGCATCAATCTTCCCATCTGGGACTGCGATCACCCTGACAGGATCAAATTCAACTACATCATCTTGCGTTGGTTCTACAATATGAGGTACATTTGTTTGTGCGTGATATAAAACATTGTATGTACCTGTGGACACGACCTCACCTGACCCTCCGTTAGGGGGTTTGATTATTGCCTTTACCGATTTGGTCGCGTCCACCTGGATGTCTTGTGTGATGGCTGCTGGAAGAGGTGCCGACATCGTGCTGGGCTCACTTTCTTGCTTGTAGTCCTGAGGGAAGTTTGACATGGGGTGCGACTTGCACAGGTTAACATTTGTAATTTTTACACTTTCATTTTCATAAACATTATTACATTTGTTACTTTCATTCTTAATACAGTTATTAAGTGCATTTTTATCGTACAACATTGTGCCTTTCTCTGCAACCATACTCCTCTCCACTGCCATGTCTCTCCTCCCAAGATGAGAGTCAGATATGTCAGTTAAATTTTTTGTATTTCACTTTCCTTTTTCCATAACTTTAAACAATCAAAATGTTTGATCCGTCTCTTTGCTGATTTAATGAGACATATCCTTCTCCTTAGGCTCTGTAACACATCTGGGCTAAAACTACCTACCGGGGGAAACTTCTCCCCGTCATGTACAGTCATTCTTTCCCATTCGTCACATAAAACCTCCGTGTGTGAACCGTATTTTTCACACATTACATACCTTGCCGACCCGATTGGTCGGTTTACTAAGTCAACCCGAACCGAGGTTGATCGCCCCCTACCTGAACAACTGGCCCCCATAACTTGCAGGTGTTGCTTTCACTACCTCTGACCTTCAAATCAGGGTCTTCAGCGAACCCTTACAAAAACCAAGATGTCCGGGGCAGGCCGGCGGCGAAGTTTACCGAGTACTCCACTCACTCCTCGCCCACGTTGGCCAGTACTGCAATCACTGATTCAGAGCTGCTGTACCCAATCTAGGGCCCCTATGAACCTTTACTTACTGGGGCGTGTCCAGTCCCCAGCAAGTATCGGTTGTTGGATAGTTCCCGAGTGACCAGCGAACCTCCCTTAAAATAAAAATCACGTTAGAATGTACAAATAGCGTTTATGACCCCTTTCGTAGGCAAATGGTACTGGGTCAGATTACTAACTAATGCACACAATTACGTGCGGTACAATCGTTCAGCACATAAGCAACTAATCTTATGTGCGGAGCGACCAACGGAATCGAAAATTGTGGCTGCGAATTCCTTCAGCCAGAGCTTCAATGGCCTATATGGGTTCCGCACCAACCCCCTGGGTTGTGCTCTTTTCTCTATCTATAGCGGACTTCCTCGTCTGCTGTACCT
Source organism: Pseudophryne corroboree (assembly GCF_028390025.1). Classification (NCBI taxonomy): domain Eukaryota; kingdom Metazoa; phylum Chordata; class Amphibia; order Anura; family Myobatrachidae; genus Pseudophryne; species Pseudophryne corroboree. The sequence goes on along the minus strand of NW_026970347.1, from coordinate 44,352 downwards.
AGACCTCCCGGTCTGTTTGGACCTCCCGGTCTGTGCTACAATAGACCTCCTGGTCTGCTATACTCTGCTCTTATTTCAATATTGAACAAGGGATGCCTCCCAAGCCACCATGCACGTCACTTACATGTATGTACCTCACGAGAACTCGACTTCTTCTGGTTCAACCCAAAAATTGTAGAAACTTATATAATTACACTCACTCACCACATGTACACTTTAATTGTTATTTCTATTTCTGCGCAGAAATTCCTTTCATTCAGTAAAAGTGTAGACCAGATGAGTCGCAAATTGGAGAAGGATCTATTAGCTTAAAATTTTGGACACAAAAATTGACTTGCGCTATTTATCGCGTTGCCTCCTTTTCGCCTGTTAAAATAATACTATCGTGTGATTTGAGTTACGTGGGCGTACCTAGATGCTCCGTTGCGTAATATACGCTGCGTGCGTCGGCCTTTGTTTAGCGTACGCTTGTCTCACCCTTTTGTTAGAGACACGTGTACGGCAGCCAGATTTGTCCACCGAAATACAATTAACACGTTTATCAATGTAGATGATCCTTAACCGTGATCATCTACCGAACACCACACAGGTCTCTCCTTGTATCCTTAGGCAAAGCTGTGTGCGTGTTTTACAAATTACCCCTTAATGTATTACTTCTACTTTTTAACTACTAATAGCAACAAATCTGTCTTAGCACGTTATCAATTGTGAAATGGCAAACAGGAGAGTGAGATGTGAAAATACACGAATGAAAAAAAGAAATACAGATATATGCGTGCGTGCGTGCGTACGCAAGACAGAAATAAACAGTTTTAAAAGACACTAGCGTATTGTTCTTACCTCCGGTTCCGGATTCCTTCAGCACCCTTTACTAAGCGAAGCAGACGCTTATCCGGTCAGCACTACAAGGAATATTACCTCCCGCCCTTTGCTGATGGATAATGTCTGCTGTAATTACCTAGTACAGATATGTGAAGGACGGACGAGCCGCCAATTGATAAAGCTGAATATTTATCTTACTGAAAACCCTCTAAAAGGTCAAAGAACACAGTACGCTATTGGCGTATGGAATACCGTAAGAGTACGCACGTTGCGTAACAATCGCTTAGCCGTGTTCGAGACGCACGAGCGTCACGTTCGCTCACGGCTAAGAGAACACAGGCAAGCACGCTATAGGCTGCCGACTAATGTAATGATACGCTATCAGCGTAGCGGACGCTCGGGACCACGAGGAGATCACAAGCGGCGCTGACGCTCACAGTGTTAAACCTTTACAACTATACCTTGAACAATGTATCTATACAGTAAACCTTCGTGCAGTGCTAGGGTGTAGATGCAACACAGTGTAACCTTATTAACTTAGAAGCTGTATGAGCGTCTACGACGCTCTGATAATACTTAGAAATATAATGAATACACAGATACCGGTCTTAGGTTCTAACACCTTAAATGAACGTTCTTATTTCAAAAGAATATACAATACAAGTTATACACTACCAAAATAACACAGATCTCCTAACCGAATAACTACACATTAAATACAATAGCAGTACAATTACATTTAAGAGAAAAGAGAGAGAAAGAGGAGAGTAGAGAGAGAGAGAGAGAGAATGGCTCACAATAACAATAAAGACAATATGGTTGCAGAGAAACTTACGCACAAGGGAAACAGTCGCATGCGCCTTTCTGGATATCCAGCTCCCGATTATCAGTGATGAGAACCGTTGTGAAGAGTAGAGTAGAATGGGAGCTGGATCAGATCGGCTTGTCTATATATACACTACACACAACACAGTACAATGGTCCCTACAATCTCATTGTTCATTGGACACAGGAATTCGTCTCTGTATTATAACAAAAGGTCATAGGTTGGTTCATACAGGTCGGCTGTGACTATTTCCAACTGCTCAGGTGGGTGGGAAACTAGGTTTCCCGCCGCATGGATAATAAAGTGCAAATAATGGTAAATGTCCATAAACTTCTTATGTCCATAGCTATTCGCACAAGCGATTAATCCGCTTCAAACCAACACCGGAATATTGCTAATTAAATACTCTTCCGATGGATACTAAACACCACTGTGTAACCCCTGTCTGACCCTTCGTATCAAACAAAGAGGGATCTCTTTGTCTATGAACATGCTACATTAACTAAACTTTCAGATTCTATCAAAGGGACCATAATCTACAAAATACATTATATGGTTAAAATATGTAACGATTGAGTCGCACGCTAGACGCGCATAAACTCTACCGTAAATGCGCATACCGTGCGCCTGCGGGTGCACGCAACGGCAAGTATGCGCACGCACGGCAGTGCTCATGAACGTGCAACAGGCACTCGCATGAGGTGCAAATATGGCAGTGTGCATCACGATATTTTTCTGACTTTGACACCATCTAAACCTAGACGCCGCCACCATCTCCCCTGGCCACCCCAAGATCCATCTAAACCTAGATGCCGCCACCATCTCCCCTAGCCACCCCGAGACTCATCTAAACCTAGATGTCGCCACCATCTTCCCTAGCCAGCCTGAGACCCATCTAAACCTAGACGCCGCCACCATCTCCCCTAGCCACTCCGAGACCTATCTAAACCTAGACGCCGCCACCATCTCCCCTAGTCACCCCGAGACCCATCTAAACCGAGATGCCGCCACCATCTTCTCTGGCCACCCCAAGATCCATCTAAACCTAGATGCCACCACCAGTTCCCCTAGCCACCCCGAGACCCATCTAAACCTAGACGCCGCCACCATCTCCCCTAGTCACCCCGAGACCCATCTAAACCTAGACGCCGCCACCATCTCCCCTAGTCACCCCGAGACCCATCTAAACCTAGACGCCGCCACCATCTCCCCTATCCACCCCGAGACCCATCTAAACCTAGACGCCGCCACCATCTCCCCTAGTCACCCCGAGACCCATCTAAACCTAGACCACGCCACCATCTCCCCTAGCCACCCCGAGACCCATCTAAACCTAGACGCCGCCACCATCTCCCCTAGTCACCCAGCTGTCTGTCTACATTTGGGTGTGTAGCTATAGACCCCAATTCATAGCGGTCTGCCGGACTCTATTTTTTACCGTGGCACTACAAGTACCACAATGCCTTCACAATTCTACCCGCTCTTAGAATGACAGTTTGCTACATGGAAAACCGGAACGGTCCGGACCCTGGAACGCCGGGTCAGACCAGCTCCCAGCAACAAACTCAGCCATTCTGGAGCTTGTAGTTCGTGTCCATGTCCATGGGGTGTTCCTTCCTGGGTTGGTGTTGCTGATAGTTGTCACAAGCGAGGCCAAGAAGGAGAAATTACAGCCTGCCCGTATGGTCCATGGATGGTGTGATAACCTGAACAGTCCGGATCTTACAGGGAGGCTCTCTCCCTCCGGGCCTCACAGACATCCCCCTATACAGATCACTCCCAGACGGAGATGGTGTGATAACCGGAACAGTCCGGATCTTACAGGGAGGCTCTCTCCCACCCGGCCTCACAGACATCCCCCTATACAGATCACTCCCAGACGGAGATGGACGTGGATAAGCACTGCAAGTTCCAGAATGTTAGAGTTTGCTGAAGGGAGCTGTTCCAGTCCAGTATCCGGACCGTAGATTACAGCCTTCCTGTATGGTCCGGACAGCTGTCACAGGGGGTTACTGTGCTACCAGAGCATGGAGCAGTGCAAGGGCATTGTGGTACTTGTAGTGGCACTATTACAAGTATGGTTGGCCGGACCACTAGCTGGGTGAGCTGCTATTAACGGGCATTGTGGAAGATATTAGATAGCTACACTGAGGACAGGTCTGTTGACAGTCGACCTATCAGCGGTTCGACATATTTGCGGGTCGAACTAACATGTGTCGCCCTAATGCTGTTAGCGATCACTCTTCTGTCAATCTTAATTAATGTCTATGTAAATGACATCGACCACTATGTTATGTCTAACCAGGGGTGTATCTATCCATTGGCCAAGATGGCACTCGCCAGGGGCGCCAGCCAAGGAGGGGGCGCCGCCCGGCAGTGCCACCCTCGGCCAATGGGAGGAATCACTTAGTAGTGGCATCTCCTGTGCTGGAGGATCGCACAGTATTCAGGTACAAGCGCCGGTGTTCGGCACGCAACGGACTAGTGAAGAAAGTGAAAATAAACTACAGATACCAGCAGCCCTTGCTGTCGGGAGCTCCTGCAAGCAAAGGTTGCTGGGAGCTGTAGTTTACTTTCACTTTCTCCAGAAAGTGTGGTGTTCCTGCCTACTGTGCGATCCTTCACCCCAGGTGATGCCCAGCTCATCACACTAGGTATACATATTACGGATATGTTCTTTGAGGGGAGAGGACTATATGAAGGGAGGGGGAAGACATTGTGCAGGGAGGGGGAGGCTATGCCTATGTGCAGGGAGAGGGATGGGTGCTATGGCTATGTGCTGGGGGGAGACTATGGCTGTGTGCTGAGAGAGGGATGGAGACTACGGTTATGTGCTGGGAGGGGAAAGGGGACTACTACTATGCTGGAAGGATGTGTGGACTACGGCTATGTGCTCGGGACAGGAGGTTATCTACAGTACCCATTGGCCAGAATGGCACTCACCAGGTGCACTGGCCAAGGAGGTGGTGTTTTCTGGTGTTGCCACCCTTGGCCAGGGGGTGGAATCACTTAGCAGTGGCAGTGCCAGGGCAGGTGGTTAACGCAGCAGCCAGGAGCTGGCACCGATGAAGAAACTCAAAATTAACTACTAGAATACTATCCTTAATATACTACTAGGCAGTGAGCAGAGATACCATTTCATTACCATTAATATTTGATTATACCCCCTGGCTTCGGGTGGCATCACCGGGCGGTGCCCATCCTTGGCCGCACCAGGCACTGCTGATTTCTCCACAGTGTGACAAGGATTACTACTGTACTACTGTGAAACGTAATTTTAATTGGGAGTACTATTGTGTGGTCATGTCCCTTTCCCACAAGATCATGCCCCTTTTTTGCATATGCGCCTTCCCAATTTCAAATATGGGGGCGCCAGTCTCTTATTTTGCCAGGGGCACCCGGATTCCTAGATACACCTCTGTGTCTAACTAATATATAATATATTCCACTTAACTGTTCATCAGTTGTTATTGTCGCTCTCCAGTTACGGTAGATGAACAGGCAGGCGATCAAATGACGTGGTCAATCTACCGTGGTCGAACACAGCATTGTCGATCTAGCTCCCGTCTACACACATCTACACACAACTATTCTACAGACATCTACACACACCTACACACAACTATTCTACACACACCTACACACATCTACACACACCTACACACAACTATTCTATAAACATCTACGCTCAACAATTCTACACACCTAATCACATCTACACACAACTATTCTACACACATCTATGCACAAATATTCACACACCTACACACAACTATTCTACACACACCTACACACAACTATTCTACACACATCTGTGCACAACTATTCTACACACACCTAAACACATCTACACACAACTATTCTACACATGCCTACACACATCTACACACAACTATTCTACACACACCTACACACAACTATTCTACACACATCTACGCACAATTATTCTACACACACCTTTACACATCTACACACAACTATTCTACACACACCTTCACACAACTATTCTACACACATCTACGCACAACTATTCTACACACACCTACACACAACTATTCTACACACATCTACGCACAACAATCCTACACACACCTACACACATCTACACACAACTATTCTACACACATCTATGCACAACTATTCTACACACACCTACACACAACTATTCTACACACATCTACACACAAATATTCTACACACATCTATGCACAATTATTCTACATACACCTACACACAACTATTCTACACACACCTACACACATCTACACTCAACTATTCTACACACATCTACACACACCTACACACAACTATTCTATAAACATCTACGCTCAACAATTCTACACACACCTAATCACATCTACACACAACTATTCTACACACATCTATGCACAAATATTCACACACCTACACACAACTATTCTACACACACCTACACACAACTATTCTACACACATCTGCGCACAACTATTCTACACACACCTAAACACATCTACACACAACTATTCTACACATGCCTACACACATCTACACACAACTATTCTACACACACCTACACACAACTATTCTACACACATCTACGCACAATTATTCTACACACACCTTTACACATCTACACACAACTATTCTACACACATCTACGCACAACTATTCTACAAACACCTACACACAACTATTCTATCTACACGCACCTACACACACCGCTACACACAACTATTTTACACATACCTACACACATGTACACACAACTATTCTACACACACCTAAACACAACTATTCTACACAAACCTACACACATCTACACACAACTATTCTACACACCTCTACACACAGCTACACACAACTATTTTACACACACCTACACACAGCTATTCTACACACACCTACACACATCTACACACAACTACTCTACACACACCTACACACAACTATTCTACACACACCTACACACAACTATTCAACATACACCTACACACAACTATTCTACATACACCTACACACAACTATTCTACACACATCTATACAACTATTTTACACACACCTACATACAACTATTCTACACACACCTACACACAACTATTCTACACACATCTACACACTAATCTACACACACCTACACACAACTATTTTACACACACCTACACACATCTACGCACAACTATTCTACACACACCTACACACAACTATTCTACACACACCTACACACATCTACACACAACTATTCTACAAACACCTACACACATCTACACAAAACTTTTCTACACACATCTATCCTCAATTATTCTACACACACCAACACACAACTATTCTACACACACCTACACACAACTATTCTACACACACCTACACACAACTATTCTACACACACCTACACACATGTACACACAACTATTCTACACACACCTACACACATCTACACAAAACTATTCTACACACACCTAAACACATCCACACACATCTACACACAATTATTCTACACACATCTACACACACCTACACACAACTATTCTACACACATCTACACACAACTATTCTACACACACCTACACACAACTATTCTACACAAAACTATTCTACACACAGCTATACACAACTATTCTACACACAACTATTCTACACACACCTACACACATCCACACACAACTATTCTACACACATCTACACACACCTACACACAACTATTTTACACACACCTACACACAACTATTCTACACACACCTACACACAACTATTCTACACAAACCTACAAACAACTATTCTACCCACATCTACGCACAACTATTCTACACACACCTACACACAACTATTCTACACACAACTGCACACAACTATTCTAAACACACCAACACACATATACACACAACTATTATACACACACCTACACACAACTATTCTACATACACCTACACACAACTATTCTACAAACACCTACACACAACTATTCTACATACACCTACACACATCTACACACAATTATTCTACACACACCTACATACATGTACACACAACTATTCTACACACATCTACACACACCTACACACAACTATTCTACACAAACCTACACACATCTATTCTACACACACCTACACACATGTACACACAACTATTCTACACACACCTACACACATCTACACAAAACTATTCTACACACACCTTAACACATCCACACACATCTACACACATTTACACACACCTACACACAACTGTTCTACACACACCTACACACAATTATTGTACACACAGCTACACAACTATTCTACACACAACTACACACACCTACACACAACTACTCTACACACAACTATTCTACACACACCTACACACATCTACACACAACTATTATACACACACCTACACACAACTATTCTATATACACCTACACACATCTACACACAACAATTCTACAAACACCTACACACAACTATTCTACATACACCTACACATCTACACACAACAATTCTACAAACACCTACCCACAACTATTCTACACACACCTACACACATCTACACACAGCTACACACAACTATTCTACACACACCTACACACAACTATTCTACACACAACTACACACAGCTATTCTACACACATCTACACACAACTACTCTACACACACCTACACATAACTATTCTACATACACCTACACACAACTAATCTACATACACCTACACACAACTATTCTACACACATCTACACAACTATTTTACACAAACCTACACACACCTACACACATCTACACACAGCTACACACAACTATTCTACACACACCTACACACAACTATTATACACACAACTACACACAGCTATTCTACACACATCTACACACAACTACTCTACACACACCTACACATAACTATTCTACATACACCTACACACAACTAATCTACATACACCTACGCACAACTATTCTACACACAACTATTCTACACACACCTACACACAACTATTCTACACACAACTGCACACAACTATTCTACACACACCGACACACATATACACACAATTATTATACACACACCTACACACAACTATTCTACATACACCTACACACATCTACACACAACTATTCTACAAACACCTACACACAACTATTCTACATACACCTACACACATCTACACACAATTATTCTACACACACCTACATACATGTACACACAACTATTCTACACACATCTACACACAACTATTCAACACAAACCTACACACATCTATTCTACACACACCTAAACACATGTACACACAACTATTCTACACACACCTACACACATCTACACAAAACTATTCTACACACACCTTAACACATCCACAAACATCTACACACAATTATTCTACACACATTTACACACACCTACACACAACTGTTCTACACACACCTGCACACAATTATTGTACACACAGCTACACAACAATTCTACACACAACTACACACACCTACACACAACTACTCTACACACAACTGCACACAACTATTCTACACACACCTACACACATCTACACACAACTATTATACACACACACCTACACACAACTATTCTATATACACCTACACACATCTACACACAACAAGTCTACAAACACCTACACACAACTATTCTACATACACCTACACACAACTATTTTACACACATCTACACAAAACTATTCTACACACACCTACACACAACTATTCTACACACAACTATTCTACACACACCTACACAACTATTCTACGCACACCTACACACAACTATTTTACACACACCTACACACATCTACACACAACTATTCTACACATCTACGCACAACTATTCTACACAAACCTACACACATCTACACACAACTATTCTACACACATCTACGCTCAACTATTCTACACACACCTACACACATCTACACACAAATATTCTACAAACATCTACACACATCTACACACAACTATTCTACACACATCTATGCACAATTATTCTACACACACCTACACACAACTATTCTACACACTCCTACACACAACTATTCTACACACACCTACACACATGTACACAACTATTCTACACACACCTGCACACAACTAGTCTACACACACCTACACACATGTACACACAACTATTCTACACACACCTACACAAAACTATTCTACACACACCTAAACACATCCACACACATCTACACACAATTATTCTACACACATCTACACACACCTACACACATCTACACACAACTATTCTACAGACATCTACACACACCTACACACAACTATTCTACACACACCTACACACAACTATTCTACACACAACTATACACAACTATTCTACACACAACTATTCTACACACACCTACACACATCCACACACAACTATTCTACACACATCTACACACACCTACACACAACTATTCTACACACACCTACACACAACTATTCTACACAAACCTACAAACAACTATTCTACACACATCTACGCACAACTATTCTACACACAACTATTCTACACACACCTACACACAACTATTCTACACACAACTGCACACAACTATTCTACACACACCGACACACATATACACACAACTATTATACACACACCTACACACAACTATTCTACATACACCTACACACATCTACACACAACTATTCTACAAACACCTACACACAACTATTCTACATACACCTACACACATCTACACACAATAATTCTACACACACCTACATACATGTACACACAACTATTCTACACACATCTACACACACCTACACACAACTATTCTACACAAACCTACACACATCTATTCTACACACACCTACACACATGTACACACAACTATTCTACACACACCTACACACATCTACACAAAACTATTCTACACACACCTAAACACATCCACACACATCTACACACAATTATTCTACACACATCTACACACACCTACACACATCTACACACAACTATTCTACAGACATCTACACACACCTACACACAACTATTCTACACACACCTACACACAACTATTCTACACACAACTATACACAACTATTCTACACACAACTATTCTACACACACCTACACACATCCACACACAACTATTCTACACACACCTACACACATCCACACACAACTATTCTACACACATCTACACACACCTACACACAACTATTCTACACACACCTACACACAACTATTCTACACACACCTACACACAACTATTCTACACAAACCTACAAACAACTATTCTACACACATCTACGCACAACTATTCTACACACAACTATTCTACACACACCTACACACAACTATTCTACACACAACTGCACACAACTATTCTACACACACCGACACACATATACACACAACTATTATACACACACCTACACACAACTATTCTACATACACCTACACACATCTACACACAACTATTCTACAAACACCTACACACAACTATTCTACATACACCTACACACATCTACACACAATAATTCTACACACACCTACATACATGTACACACAACTATTCTACACACATCTACACACACCTACACACAACTATTCAACACAAACCTACACACATCTATTCTACACACACCTAAACACATGTACACACAACTATTCTACACACACCTACACACATCTACACAAAACTATTCTACACACACCTTAACACATCCACACACATCTACACACAATTATTCTACACACATTTACACACACCTACACACAACTGTTCTACACACACCTACACACAATTATTGTACACACAGCTACACAACTATTCTACACACAACTACACACACCTACACACAACTACTCTACACACAACTGCACACAACTATTCTACACACACCTGCACACACCTACACACAACTACTCTACACACAACTGCACACAACTATTCTACACACACCTACACACATCTACACACAACTATTATACACACACCTACACTCAACTATTCTACACACACCTACACACATCCACACACAACTATTCTACACACATCTACACACACCTACACACAACTATTCTACACACACCTACACACAACTATTCTACACACACCTACACACAACTATTCTACACAAACCTACAAACAACTATTCTACACACATCTACGCACAACTATTCTACACACAACTATTCTACACACACCTACACACAACTATTCTACACACAACTGCACACAACTATTCTACACACACCGACACACATATACACACAACTATTATACACACACCTACACACAACTATTCTACATACCCCTACACACATCTACACACAACTATTCTACAAACACCTACACACAACTATTCTACATACACCTACACACATCTACACACAATTATTCTACACACACCTACATACATGTACACACAACTGTTCTACACACATCTACACACACCTACACACAACTATTCAACACAAACCTACACACATCTATTCTACACACACCTAAACACATGTACACACAACTATTCTACACACATCTACACAAAACTATTCTACACACACCTTAACACATCCACACACATCTACACACAATTATTCTACACACATTTACACACACCTACACACAACTGTTCTACACACACCTACACACAATTATTGTACACACAGCTACACAACTATTCTACACACAACTACACACACCTACTCTACACACAACTGCACACAACTATTCTACACACACCTACACACATCTACACACAACTATTATACACACACCTACACACAACTATTCTATATACACCTACACACATCTACACACAACAATTCTACAAACACCTACACACAACTATTCTACATACACCTACACACATCTACACACAACTATTTTACACACATCTACACACACCTACACAAAACTATTCTACACACACCTACACACAACTATTCTACACACATCTACACACACCTACACACAACTATTCTACACACATCTACACACAACTATTCTACACACACCTACACAACTATTCTACGCACACCTACACACCACTATTTTACACACACCTACACACATCTACACACAACTATTCTACACATCTACGCACAACTATTCTACACATCTACGCACAACTATTCTACACAAACCTACACACATCTACACACAACTATTCTACACACATCTACGCACAACTATTTTACACACACCTACACACATCTACACACAAATATTCTACAAACATCTACACACATCTACACACAACTATTCTACACACATCTATGCACAATTATTCTACACACACCTACACACAACTATTCTACACACTCCTACACACAACTATTCTACACACACCTACACACATGTACACACAACTATTCTACACACACATCTACACACAACAATTCTACACACACCTGCACACAACTATTCTACACACATCTACACACAACTATTCTACACGCATCTACACACAACTATTCTACACACACCTACACACAACTATTCTACACACACCTATTCTACATACACCTACACACATCTACACACAACTATTCTACATACACCTTCACACATCTACACATAGCTACACACAACTATTCTACACACATCTACACACAACTAATCTACACACACCTACACACAACTATTCTACACACACCTACATACAACTATTCTACACACATCTCCACACACCTACACACAACTATTCTACACACATCTACACACACCTACACACAACTATTCTACACACACCTACACACAACTATTCTACACACACCTACACACAACTATTCTACACACAACTATTCTACACACAGCTACACACAACTATTCTACACACAACTCCACACAACTATTCTACACACACCTACAAACATCCACACACAACTATTCTACACACAACTACACACACCTACACACAACTTTTCTACATACACCTACACACAACTATTCTACACACACCTACACACAACTATTCTACACACATCTACGCACAACTATTCTAAACACACCTACACACAACTAGTCTACACACATCTACGCACAACTATTCTACACACACTTACAAACATCTACACACAACTATTCTACAAACACCAACACACATCTACACACAACTATTCTACACTCATCTATGCACAATTATTCTACACACATCTACACACAACTATTCTACACACACCTACACACAACTATTCTACAAACACCTACACACATGTACACACAACTATTCTACACACACCAGCACACATCTACACACAACTATTCTACACACACCTACACACAACTATTCTACACACACCTACACACAACTATTCTACACACAGCTACACACATCTACACACAGCTACAAACAACTATTCTACTAGTGATGAGCGGGTTCGGTTCCTCGGAATCCGAACCCGCCCGAACTTCACCTTTTTTTTTACACGGGTCCGAGTGACTCGGATCCTCCCGCCTTGCTCGGTTAACCCGAGCGCGCCCGACCGTCATCATCCCGCTGTCGGATTCTCGCGAGACTCGGATTCTATATAAGGAGCCGCACGTCGCCGCCATTTTCACACATGCATTGAGATTGATAGGGAGAGGACGTGGCTGGCGTCCTCTCCGTTTAGATTAGAAGAGAGAGAGTGACATTTGCTTTACTACTAATTTTGGGGAGCAGTTGTTAGGAGTACTCAGTAGTGCAGAGTTTTGCTGATAGTGACCACCAGTTTTATTTTAATCCGTTCTCTGCCTGAAAAAAACGATACATACCATATCTGTGCTCAGCCTCAGTGTGCTGCATCATCTATGTAATACTGTATATCTGACTGTGCTGAGTGCTCACTGCTCACACAGCTTAATTGTGGGGGAGACTGGGGAGCAGTTATAGCAGGAGTACAGTGCACACTTTTGCTGCCAGCGACCACCAGTATATTGTCTGCCTGAAAAAGTTAAACACTCCTGTGGTGTTTTTTTTTTAATTCTATCAACGCATTCTGCTGACAGTGTCCAGTAGGTCCGTCATTCATTATATTATATAAATATTTACCTACAGTAGTGTTATATATATTTTTTTCATCTCTATCATCTTTATCATCTCTATATTAGCATACGCAGTACAGTAGTCCACGGCTGTGGCTATCTCTGTGTCGTCAGTGCTCGTCCATAATTGTATACCTACCTGTGGTGGGGTTTTTTTTTCTATCTTCTTCATACTAGTAGTTTAGGAGTCTGCTGACAGTGTCCACCAGGTCCGTCATTATATTATATACCTACAGTAGTAATATATTTAGTATATTATCTATACTAGCAGACACAGTACGGTAGTCCACGGCTGTGGCTATCTCTGTGTTGTCAGTGCTCGTCCAAAATTGAATACCTACCTGTGGTGGGTTTTTTTTTCTATCTTCTTCATAATAGTAGTTTAGGAGTCTGCTGACAGTGTCCACCAGGTCCGTCATTATATTGTATACCTACAGTAGTAATATATTCAGTATATTATCTATACTAGCAGACGCAGTACGGTAGGCCACGGCTGTGGCTATCTCTGTGTCGTCAGTGCTCGTCCATAATTGTATACCTACCTGTGGTGGGTTTTTTTTTCTATCTTCTTCAAACTAGTAGTTTAGGAGTCTGCTGACAGTGTCCACCAGGTCCGTCATTATATTGTATACCTACAGTAGTAATATATTCAGTATATTATCTATACTAGCAGACGCAGTACGGTAGTCCACGGCTGTGGCTATCTCTGTGTTGTCAGTGCTCGTCCATAATTGAATACCTACCTGTGGTGGTTTTTTTTTTCTATCTTCTTCATAATAGTAGTTTAGGAGTCTGCTGACAGTGTCCACCAGGTCCGTCATTATATTGTATACCTACAGTAGTAATATATTCAGTATATTATCTATACTAGCAGACGCAGTACGGTAGGCCACGGCTGTGGCTATCTCTGTGTCGTCAGTGCTCGTCCATAATTGTATACCTACCTGTGGTGGGTTTTTTTTTTCTATCTTCTTCAAACTAGTAGTTTAGGAGTCTGCTGACAGTGTCCACCAGGTCCGTCATTATATTATATACCTACAGTAGTAATATATTTAGTATATTATCTATACTAGCAAACGCAGTACGGTAGGCCACGGCTGTACCTACCTCTGTGTCGACTCGTCACTCGTCGTCCATAAGTATAAGTAATACTATCCATCCATGTACATTGTATACCTCTGGTGGCTTTTAGTTGTGCGCAAAATATGGAGAACAAAAATGTGGAGGTTAAAAAAATAGGGAAAGATCAAGATCCACTTCCACCTTGTGCTGAAGCTGCTGCCACTAGTCATGGCCGATACGATGAAATGCCATCAACGTCGTCTGCCAAGGCCGATGCCCAATGTCATAGTACAGAGCATGTAAAATCCAAAACACAAAAGATCAGTAAAAAAATGACCCAAAAATCAAAATTAAAAGCGTCTGAGGAGAAGCGTAAACCTGCCAATATGCCATTTACGACACGGAGTGGCAAGGAACGGCTGAGGCCCTGGCCTATGTTCATGGCTAGTGGTTCAGCTTCACATGAGGATGGAAGCACTCATCCTCTCGCTAGAAAAAAGAAAAGACTTGCGGCAAAAGCACAGCAAAGAACTGTGCGTTCTTCGAAATCACAAATCCCAAAGGAGAGTCCAATTGTGTCAGTTGCGATGCCTGACCTTCCCAACACTGTACGGGAAGAGCTTGCGCCTTCCACCATTTGCACGCCCCCTGCAAGTGTTGAAAGGAGCACCCGCAGTCCAGTTCCTGATAGTGAAATTGAAGATGTCAGTGTTGAAGTACACCAGGATGAGGATATGGGTGTTGCTTGGGCTGGGGAGGAAATTGACAAGGAGGATTCTGATGGTGAGGTGGTTTGTTTAAGTCAGGCACCCGGGGAGACACCTGTTGTCCGTGGGAGGAATATGGCCATTGACATGCCTGGTGAAAATACCAAAAAAATCAGCTCTTCAGTGTGGAAGTATTTCAACAGAAATGCGGACAACAGGTGTCAAGCCATGTGTTGCCTTTGTCAAGCTGTAATAAGTAGGGGTAAGGACGTTAACCACCTCGGAACATCCTCCCTTATACGTCACCTGCAGCACATTCATAATAAGTCAGTGACAAGTTCAAAAACTTTGGGCGACAGCGGAAGCAGTCCACTGACCAGTAAATCCCTTCCTCTTGTAACCAAGCTCGCGCAAACCACCCCACCAACTCCCTCAGTGTCAATTTCCTCCTTCCCCAGGAATGCCAATAGTCCTGCAGGCCATGTCACTGGCAATTCTGATGATTCCTCTCCTGCCTGGGATTCCTCCGATGCATCCTTGAGTGTAATGCCTACTGCTGCTGGCGCTGCTGTTGTTGCTGCTGGGAGTCGATCGTCATCCCAGAGGGGAAGTCGGAAGACCACTTGTACTACTTCCAGTAAGCAATTGACTGCCCAACAGTCCTTTGCAAGGAAGATGAAATATCACAGCAGTCATCCTGCTGCAAAGCGGATAACTGAGGCCTTGACAACTATGTTGGTGTTAGACGTGTGTCCGGTATCCGCCGTTAGTTCACAGGGAACTAGACAATTTATTGAGGCAGTGTGCCCCCGTTACCAAATACCATCTAGGTTCCACTTCTCTAGGCAGGCGATACCGAGAATGTACACGGACGTCAGAAAAAGACTCACCAGTGTCCTAAAAAATGCAGTTGTACCCAATGTCCACTTAACCACGGACATGTGGACAAGTGGAGCAGGGCAGACTCAGGACTACATGACTGTGACAGCCCACTGGGTAGATGTATTGCCTCCCGCTGCAAGAACAGCAGCGGCGGCACCAGTAGCAGGATCTCGCAAATGCCAACTCGTTCCTAGGCAGGCTACGCTTTGTATCACCGCTTTCCAGAATACGCACACAGCTGAAAACCTCTTACGGCAACTGAGGAAGATCATCGCAGAATGGCTTACCCCAATTGGACTCTCCTGGGGATTTGTGACATCGGACAACGCCAGCAATATTGTGCGCGCATTACATCTGGGCAAATTCCAGCACGTCCCATGTTTTGCACATACCTTGAATTTGGTGGTGCAGAATTATTTAAAAAACGACAGGGGCATGCAAGACATGCTGTCGGTGGCCAGAAGAATTGCGGGCCACTTTCGGCGTGCAGGCACCGCGTACAGAAGACTGGAGCACCACAAAAAAAACCTGAACCTACCCTGCTATAATCTGAAGCAAGAGGTGGTAACGAGGTGGAATTCAACCCTCTATATGCTTCAGAGATTGGAGGAGCAGCAAAAGACCATTCAAGCCTATACATCTGCCCACGATATAGGCAAAGGAGGGGGAATGCACCTGACTCAAGCGCAGTGGAGAATGATTTCAACGTTGTGCAAGGTTCTGCAAGGTTCTGCTGCCCTTTGTACTTGCCACACGTGAAGTCAGTTCAGACACTGCCAGCCTGAGTCAGGTCATTCCCCTCATCAGGCTTTTGCAGAAGAAGCTGGAGGCATTGAAGGAGGAGCTAAAACAGAGCGATTCCGCTAGGCATGTGGGACTTGTGGATGGAGCCCTTCATTCGCTTAACCAGGATTCACGTGTGGTCAATCTGTTGAAATCAGAGCACTACATTTTGGCCTCCGTGCTCGATCCTAGATTTAAAACCTACATTGGATCTCTCTTTCCGGCAGACACAAGTCTGCAGGGGTTCAAAGAACTGCTGGTGAGAAAATTGTCAAGTCAAGCGGAACGCGACCTGTCAACATCTCCTCCTTCACATTCTCCCGCAACTGGGGGTGCGAGGAAAAGGCTACGAATTCCGAGCCCACCCACTGGCGGTGATGCAGGGCAGTCTGGAGCGAGTGCTGACATCTGGTCCGGACTGAAGGACCTGCCAACAATTACTGACATGTCGTCTACTGTCACTGCATATGATTCTCTCACCATTGAAAGAATGGTGGAGGATTATATGAGTGACCGCATCCAAGTAGGCACGTCAGACAGTCCGTACGTATACTGGCAGGAAAAAGAGGCAATTTGGAGGCCCTTGCACAAACTGGCTTTATTCTACCTAAATTGCCCTCCCTCCAGTGTGTACTCCGAAAGAGTGTTTAGTGCCGCCGCTCACCTTGTCAGCAATCGGTGTACGAGGCTACTTCCAGAAAATGCGGAGAAGATGATGTTCATTAAAATGAATTATAATCAATTACTCCTTGGAGACATTCACCAGCAGCAATTGCCTCCAGAAAGTACACGGGGATCCGAGATGGTGTATTCCAGTGGGGACGAATTAATAATCTGTGAGGAGGGGGATGTACACAGTGAAAGGGGTGATGAATCGGACGATGATGATGAGGTGGACATCTTGCCTCTGTAGAGCCAGTTTGTGCAAGGAGAGATTGATTGCTTCTTTTTTGGTGGGGGCCCAAACCAACCAGTCATTTCAGTCACAGTCGTGTGGCAGACCCTGTCGCTGAAATGATGGGTTGGTTAAAGTGTGCATGTCCTGTTTATACAACATAAGGGTGGGTGCGAGGGCCCAAGGACAATTCCATCTTGCACCTCTTTTTTCTTTTTTTCTTCTTTGCGTCATGTGCTGTTTGGGGAGTATTTTTTGGAAGGGCCATCCTGCCTGACACACTGCAGTGCCATTCCTAGATGGGCCAGGTGTTTGTGTCGACCACTAGGGTCGCTTAGTTTACTCACACAGCTACCTCATTGCGCCTCTTTTTTTTCTTCTTTGCGTCATGTGCTGTTTTGGGAGTAGTTTTTGGATGGGCCATCATGCGTGACACTGCAGTGCCACTCCTAGATGGGCCAGGTGTTTGTGTCGACCACTAGGGTCGCTTAGTTTACTCACACAGCTACCTCAATGCGCCTCTTTTTTTCTTTGCGTCATGTGCTGTTTGGGGAGTAGTTTTTGGAAGGGCCATCCTGCGTGACACTGCAGTGCCACTCCTAGATGGTCCAGGTGTTTGTGTCGGCCACTAGGGTCGCTTAGCTTACTCACACAAATAATATTGTGAGGTGTGAGGTGTTCAGAATAGACTGAAAATTAGTGGAAATTATGGTTATTGAGGTTAATAATACTATGGGATCAAAATGACACCCAAATTCTATGATTTAAGCTGTTTTTTAGGTTTTTTGAAAAAAACACCCGAATCCGACAAAAAAAAAAAATCGGTGAGGTTTTGCCAAAACGCGTTCGAACCCAAAACACGGCCACGGAACCGAACCCATAACCAAAACACAAAACCCGAAAAATTTCAGGTGCACACCCCTAATTCTACACACAACTATTCTACACACACCTACACACAACTATTCTACACACACCTACACACAACTATTCTACATACACCTACACACATCTACACACAGCTACACACAACTATTCTACACACAACTATTCTACACACACCTACACACATGTACACACAACTATTCTACACACACCTACACAAAACTATTCTACACACACCTAAACACATCCACACACATCTACACACAATTATTCTACACACATTTACACACACCTACACACAACTGTTCTACACACGATTATTCTACACACCTACACACATCTACACACACCTACACACAACTATTCTAAACACAACTGCACACAACTACACACAACTATTCTACACACACATACACACAACTATTCTACACACAACTGCACACAACTATTCTACCTACACCTACACACATCTGCACACAACTATTATACACACACCTACACACAACTATTCTATATACACCTACACACAACTATTCTACACACAACTACACACAACTATTCTACACACACCTACACACAACTATTCTACACACACCTACATACAATTATTCTGCACACACCTACACACATCTACAAACAACTATTCTACACACATCTACACACCTCTACACACAACTATTCTACACACACCTACACACAACTATTCTACACACACCTACACACAACTATTATACACACACCTACACAACTATTCTACACACACCTACACACAACTATTCTACGCACACCTACACGCAACTATTCTACACACACCTACACACAACTATTCTACATACACCTACACACATCTACACACAACTATTCTACACACACCTACACGCAACTATTCTACACACACCTACACACAGCTACACACACCTACACAGAACTACACACAACTATTCTACACACACCTACACACAACTATTCTACACACAACTACACACACCTACACACACAGCTACATACACCTACACACAGCTATTCTACATACACCTACACACATCTACACACAACTATTCTACACACATCTACACACACAACTATCCTACACACACCACACACACAACTATTCTACACACACCTACACACAACTATTCTACACACAACTGTTCTACACACAACTATTCTACACACACCTACACACATCTACACACAACTATTCTACACACACCTACACACAACTATTCTACACACAACTACACACACCTATACACACCTACACAACTATTCTACACACACCTACACACAACTATTCTGCACACAACTACACACACCGTTACACACATATATTCTACACACACCTACACACATGTACACACAACTATTCTACACACACCTAAACACAACTATTCCACACACAACTACACACACCTACACACACAGCTACATACACCTACACACAGCTATTCTACATACACCTACACACATCTACACACAACTATTCTACACACATCTACACACAACTATTCTACACACACCTAAACACAACTATTCCACACACAACTACACACATCTACACACAACTATTCTGCACACAACTACACACACCGCTACACACATATATTCTACACACACCTACACACAGCTATTACAAACCCTCCAACATTTTACACATAAAAACCGGTACAAATTAGGAAGGGGGCGTGACCATGGATAAAGGGGCGTGACCACACCCCTTTTCTGATACTTTCAGTGGAAGTTTGGAGAGCCAAATCTCGGTACAGACCATCAATAAAAGGCCGGTGATGAATCGCGTGTGTAATCTGGCAGCCTACAAACGACCCTTGTCTTTATGAGTCAGTTGAGGGACGTCAGAGATTTGCAGCCTCCCGTTATGTACATCCCCCACTCGTGTAATAATGTTATTAATGTTATTAAGCTGTAAAATAATTACACAATTACTTTATACGTGGCTGATGTGACAATAAAAGAATAATCTGGGCGCAGTCAGCAAAGCATTGCATAATAATTCTCCCCCTCCCTCTTCTCTCACTTCCTCAGCAGATGTGACTCTCTCCTCCCATCTTACCCGTCAGGAAGGAGCTCACAGTGCGGATCTCAGAGACAGCGAGGTAATACTATACACAGGGAGCACAGACAGGGTGTAATACTGGTGTATACACACACACACACACACACACACACACACAGCACGCTGCAGGTCTCAGAGACAGCGAGGTAATACTATACACAGGGAGCACAGACAGGGTGTAATACTGGTGTATACACACACACACACACACACACACACACACAGCACGCTGCAGGTCTCAGAGACAGCGAGGTAATACTATACACAGGGAGCACAGACAGGGTGTAATACTGGTGTATACACACACACACACACACACACACACACACAGCACGCTGCAGGTCTCAGAGACAGCGAGGTAATACTATACACAGGGAGCACAGACAGGGTGTAATACTGGTGTATACACACACACACACACACACACACACACACAGCACGCTGCAGGTCTCAGAGACAGCGAGGTAATACTATACACAGGGAGCACAGACAGGGTGTAATACTGGTGTATACACACACACACACACACACACACACACACAGCACGCTGCAGGTCTCAGAGACAGCGAGGTAATACTATACACAGGGAGCACAGACAGGGTGTAATACTGGTGTATACACACACACACACACACACACACACACACAGCACGCTGCAGGTCTCAGAGACAGCGAGGTAATACTATACACAGGGAGCACAGACAGGGTGTAATACTGGTGTATATACACACACACACAGCACACTGCGGATCTCAGAGACAGCGAGGTAATACTATACACTGGCAACACAGACAGGGTGTAATACTGGTGTATACACACACACACACACACACACACACACAGCACGCTGCAGGTCTCAGAGACAGCGAGGTAATACTATACACAGGGAGCACAGACAGGGTGTAATACTGGTGTATATACACACACACACAGCACACTGCGGATCTCAGAGACAGCGAGGTAATACTATACACTGGGAGCACAGACAGGGTCTAATACTGGTGTATATACACACACACACACACACACACACACAGCACAGCACGCTGCGGATCTCAGAGACAGCGAGGTAATACTATACACTGGCAACACAGACAGGGTGTAATACTGGTGTATACACACTCACACACACACACACACACACACACACACACACAGAGCACACTGCGGATCTCAGAGACAGCGAGGTAATACTATACACTGGCAACACAGACAGGGTGTAATACTGGTGTATACACACACACACACACACACACACAGCACGCTGCAGGTCTCAGAGACAGCGAGGTAATACTATACACTGGGAGCACAGACAGGGTGTAATACTGGTGTATACACACTCACACACACACACACACACACAGCACAGCACACTGCGGATCTCAGAGACAGCGAGGTAATACTATACACTGGCAACACAGACAGGGTGTAATACTGGTGTATACACACACACACACACACACACACACACAGCACGCTGCAGGTCTCAGAGACAGCGAGGTAATACTATACACTGGGAGCACAGACAGGGTGTAATACTGGTGTATACACACACACACACACACACACACACACAGCACGCTGCAGGTCTCAGAGACAGCGAGGTAATACTATACACAGGGAGCACAGACAGGGTGTAATACTGGTGTATACACACACACACACACACACACACACACACACACACACACAGCACGCTGCAGGTCTCAGAGACAGCGAGGTAATACTATACACAGGGAGCACAGACAGGGTCTAATACTGGTGTATACACACACACACACACATACAGGACACAGCGGATCTCAGAGACAGCGAGGTTATACTATACACTGGGAGCACAGACAGGGTGTAATATACACTGGGAGCACAGACAGGGTGTAATATACACTGGGTGCACAGACAGGGTGTAATATACACTGGGTGCACAGACAGGGTGTAATATACACTGGGAGCACAGACAGGGTGTGATATACACTGGGAGCACAGACAGGGTGTAATATACACTGGGAGCACAGACAGGGTGTAATATACACAGGGAGCACAGACAGGGTGTAATATACACTGGGAGCACAGACAGGGTCTAATATACACTGGGAGCACAGACAGGGTGTATTATACACTGGGAGCACAGACAGGGTGTAATATACACAGGGAGCACAGACAGGGTGTAATATACACTGGGAGCACAGACAGGGTGTGATATACACTGGGAGCACAGACAGGGTGTGATATACACTGGGAGTACAGACAGGGTGTGATATACACTGGGAGCACAGACAGGGTGTGATATACACTGGGAGCACAGACAGGGTGTGATATACACTGGGAGTACAGACAGGGTGTGATATACACTGGGAGCACAGACAGGGTGTAATATACACTGGGAGTACAGACAGGATGTAATATACACTGGGAGTACAGACAGGGTCTAATATACACTGGGAGCACAGACAGGGTGTAATATACACTGGGAGCACAGACAGGGTGTAATATACACTGGGAGCACAGACAGGGGGGTAAATTTACTAAGGTGGGAGATTTTTAGAACTAGTGATGTTGCCCATGGCAACCAGAGTCTACTTACCATTTATCTAGCTGCTTCTAGCAGATAATAGATATAATCTGATTGGTTGCTATGGGCAACATCACTAGTTCTAAAAATCTCCCACCTTAGTAAATTTCCCCCAGGGTGTGATATACACTTGGAGCACAGACAGGGTCTAATATACACTGGGAGCACAGACAGGGTGTGATATACACTGGGAGCACAGACAGGGTGTAATATACACTGGGAGCACAGACAGGGTCTAATATACACTGGGAGCACAGACAGGGTGTAATATACACTGGGAGCACAGACAGGGTGTGATATACACTGGGAGCACAGACAGGGTGTAATATACACTGGGAGCACAGACAGGGTGTGATATACACTGGGAGTACAGACAGGGTCTAATATACACTGGGAGCACAGACAGGGTGTAATATACACTGGGAGCACAGACAGGGTGTAATATACACTGGGAGCACAGACAGGGTGTAATATACACTGGGAGTACAGACAGGATGTAATATACACTGGGAGTACAGACAGGGTGTAATATACACTGGGAGCACAGACAGGGTGTAATATACACTGGGAGCACAGACAGGGTCTAATATACACTGGGAGTACAGACAGGGTCTAATATACACTGGGAGCACAGACAGGGTCTAATATACACTGGGAGCACAGACAGGGTGTAATATACACTGGGAGCACAGACAGGGTGTAATATACACTGGGAGCACAGACAGGGTCTGATATACACTGGAAGCACAGACAGGGTCTAATATACACTGGGAGCACAGACAGGGTCTAATATACACTGGGAGCACAGACAGGGTGTAATATACACTGGGAGTACAGACAGGGTCTGATATACACTGGGAGCACAGACAGGGTGTAATATACACTGGGAGTACAGACAGGGTCTAATATACACTGGGAGCACAGACAGGGTGTAATATACACTGGGAGCACAGACAGGGTGTGATATACACTGGGAGCACAGACAGGGTGTAATATACACTGGGAGCACAGACAGGGTCTGATATACACTGGAAGCACAGACAGGGTCTAATATACACTGGGAGCACAGACAGGGTGTAATATACACTGGGAGCACAGACAGGGTGTAATATACACTGGGAGTACAGACAGGGTGTAATATACACTGGGAGTACAGACAGGGTCTAATATACACTGGGAGCACAGACAGGGTTTAATATACACTGGGAGTACAGACAGGGTGTAATATACACTGGGAGTACAGACAGGGTCTAATATACACTGGGAGCACAGACAGGGTGTAATATACACTGGGAGTACAGACAGGGTGTAATATACACTGGGAGTACAGACAGGGTCTAATATACACTGGGAGCACAGACAGGGTTTAATATACACTGGGAGCACAGACAGGGTGTAATATACACTGGGAGCACAGACAGGGTGTGATATACACTGGGAGCACAGACAGGGTGTAATATACACTGGGAGCACAGACAGGGTGTAATATACACTGGGAGTACAGACAGGGTCTAATATACACTGGGAGCACAGACAGGGTTTAATATACACTGGGAGCACAGACAGGGTGTAATATACACTGGGAGCACAGACAGGGTGTGATATACACTGGGAGCACAGACAGGGTGTAATATACACTGGGAGCACAGACAGGGTGTAATATACACTGGGAGCACAGACAGGGTGTAATATACACTGGGAGCACAGACAGGGTGTAATATACACTGGGAGCACAGACAGGGGGGTAAATTTACTAAGGTGGGAGATTTTTAGAACTAGTGATGTTGCCCATGGCAACCAGAGTCTACTTACCATTTATCTAGCTGCTTCTAGCAGATAATAGATATAATCTGATTGGTTGCTATGGGCAACATCACTAGTTCTAAAAATCTCCCACCTTAGTAAATTTCCCCCAGGGTGTGATATACACTGGGAGCACAGACAGGGTGTAATATACACTGGGAGTACAGACAGGGTGTGATATACACTGGGAGCACAGACAGGGTGTAATATACACTGGGAGCACAGACAGGGTGTAATATACACTGGGAGCACAGACAGGGTCTAATATACACTGGGAGCACAGACAGGGTGTAATATACACTGGGAGCACAGACAGGGTCTGATATATAATGGGAGCACAGACAGGGTGTAATATACACTGGGAGCACAGACAGGGTGTAATATACACTGGGAGCACAGACAGGGTGTAATATACACTGGGAGCACAGACAGGGTCTAATATACACAGGGAGCACAGACAGGGTTTAATATACACTGGGAGCACAGACAGGGTGTGATATACACTGGGAGCACAGACAGGGTGTAATATACACTGGGAGCACAGACAGGGTGTAATATACACTGGGAGTACAGACAGGGTCTAATATACACTGGGAGCACAGACAGGGTTTAATATACACTGGGAGCACAGACAGGGTGTAATATACACTGGGAGCACAGACAGGGTGTGATATACACTGGGAGCACAGACAGGGTCTAATATACACTGGGAGCACAGACAGGGTCTAATATACACTGGGAGCACAGACAGGGTGTAATATACACTGGGAGCACAGACAGGGTGTAATATACACTGGGAGCACAGACAGGGGGGTAAATTTACTAAGGTGGGAGATTTTTAGAACTAGTGATGTTGCCCATGGCAACCAGAGTCTACTTACCATTTATCTAGCTGCTTCTAGCAGATAATAGATATAATCTGATTGGTTGCTATGGGCAACATCACTAGTTCTAAAAATCTCCCACCTTAGTAAATTTCCCCCAGGGTGTGATATACACTGGGAGCACAGACAGGGTCTAATATACACTGGGAGTACAGACAGGGTGTGATATACACTGGGAGCACAGACAGGGTGTAATATACACTGGGAGCACAGACAGGGTCTAATATACACTGGGAGCACAGACAGGGTGTAATATACACTGGGAGCACAGACAGGGTCTGATATATAATGGGAGCACAGACAGGGTGTAATATACACTGGGAGCACAGACAGGGTGTAATATACACTGGGAGCACAGACAGGGTGTAATATACACTGGGAGCACAGACAGGGTGTAATATACACTGGGAGCACAGAGAGGGTGTAATATACACTGGGAGTACAGACGCTGTAATATACACAGGGAGCACAGACAGGGTGTAATATACACTGGGAGCACAGACAGGGTGTGATATACACTGGGAGCACAGACAGGGTGTAATATACACTGGGAGCACAGACAGGGTCTGATATACACTGGGAGCACAGACAGGGTCTGATATACACTGGGAACACAGACAGGGTGTAATATACACTGGGAGCACAGACAGGGTCTGATATACACTGGGAGCACAGACAGGGTCTAATATACACTGGGAGCACAGACAGGGTGTAATATACACTGGGAGCACAGACAGGGTGTAATATACACTGGGAGCACAGACAGGGTGTGATATACACTGGGAGCACAGACAGGGTGTAATATACACTGGGAGTACAGACAGGGTGTAATATACACTGGGAGTACAGACAGGGTTTAATATACACTGGGAGTACAGACAGGGTGTGATATACACTGGGAGCACAGACAGGGTGTAATATACACTGGGAGCACAGACAGGGTGTAATATACACTGGGAGCACAGACAGGGTCTAATACACTGGGAGCACAGACAGGGTGTGATATACACTGGGAGCACAGCATAGTTGCCTACCCTCCCTCATTCTGCAGGAGACTCCCTGAAATAGCAGCAATCTCCCTCACTCCCTGAAAAGTCCATCAATCTCCCTCATTCTTGGGGGAAAAATAAATCAGAGATACATACATTCAAATGGGATCCTTAGTGCCATTTCCCTGCATTGGTTATAAGGCACAATGATCCCTATGGCCACTTACAGTATATTGAACCTCTTGTAAGACACAAAACACAAACAAATCCTGCAAAATATCAGTGTCTTTTCTTCAACAAATAGATCTTACTAACTTTGGGGCTCATTTACATTTGGATGTAAGTAATTTTCATGACACGCCTCCCCGATGTAGTAGTACTCGCCCGCGCTGATAGGTGTTACTTTCACAATCTCCCTGAAATGCTTTTTCAAAAGTAGGCAAGTATGGAGCACAGACAGGGTGTAATATACACTGGGAGCACAGACAGGGTGTGATATACACTGGGAGTACAGACAGGGTCTAATATACACTGGGAGCACAGACAGGGTCTAATATACACTGGGAACACAGACAGGGTGTAATATACACTGGGAGCACAGACAGGGTGTAATATACACTGGGAGCACAGACAGGGTGTAATATACACTGGGAGCACAGACAGGGTGTGATATACACTGGGAGTACAGACAGGGGGGTATATTTACTAAGCTCCCGATTTTGACCGAGATGCCGTTTTTTCATCAAAGTGTCATCTCGGTTAATCTCGGTCATTTACTAAACACTAATCACGGCAGTGATGAGGGCATTCGTAATTTTTTGCTAGTTCAGGTAAAAAATTACGAATGAATACACCATCGGTCAAATTACGCCTGTTTAGATATGAATCTCGGTCATTTACTAAGAAGTGCAAAGCAAAAAAACACAAAACACTGCCGTGAAAAATTACAACTCGTAAAAAAGTCCTAAAAAAAACAGACCTGCTTTTTTTTTCCGTGATTTGAGATGCATGCTGGGATCCATGAGATCCGTGCATGTATATCAGTGGGAAGGGGTGGGAAAGTGCTTATTTTTGCCAAAAAAATTGCGTGGGGTCCCCCCTCCTAAGCATAACCAGCCTCGGGCTCTTTGAGCCGATCCTGGTTGCAGAAATATGGGGAAAAAAATGACAGGGGTTCCCCCATATTTAAGCAACCAGCATCGGGCTCTGCGCCTGGTCCTGGTCCCAAAAATACGGGGGACAAAAAGAGTAGGGGTCCCCCGTATTTTTAAAACCAGCACCGGGCTCCACTAGCTGGACAGATAATGCCACAGCCGGGGGTCACTTTTATACAGCGCCCTGCGGCCGTGGCATCAAAAATCCAACTAGTCACCCCTGGCCGGGGTACCCTGGGGGAGTGGGGACCCCTTCAATCAAGGGGTCCCCCCCCCCAGCCACCCAAGGGCCAGGGGTGAAGCCCGAGGCTGTCCCCCCCCATCCAATGGGCTGCGGATGGGGAGGCTGATAGCCATTTGTGATAATGAAAAGATATTGTTTTTAGTAGCAGTACTACAAGTCCCAGCAAGCCTCCCCCGCATGCTGGTACTTGGAGAACCACAAGTACCAGCATGCGGCGGAAAAACGGGCCCGCTGGTACCTGTAGTACTACCACTAAAAAAATACCCAAAAAAACACAAGACACACACACCGTGAAAGTATAATTTTATTACATACATACACACATACATACATACTTACCTTATGTTCTC
The DNA here is from genome assembly GCF_028390025.1 of Pseudophryne corroboree. Classification (NCBI taxonomy): domain Eukaryota; kingdom Metazoa; phylum Chordata; class Amphibia; order Anura; family Myobatrachidae; genus Pseudophryne; species Pseudophryne corroboree. The sequence goes on along the minus strand of NW_026970347.1, from coordinate 14,485 downwards.
ACGCAGGTCGGTCCTCTTCTCCAGTAGAATCCAAGGGCTACCTGTTGAAGAAATTCTACTCACCAGATCCATGGGTCCAGGCTCCTCGGCAAATCCAGGGTTAATCCACGTACTTGAATAAATAAAAAAAAACGGTGTCCCGACCACGAACTGAAAGGGGACCCATGTTTGCACATGGGTCACCTTCCCACGAATGCCAGAAACCCACTTTGACTTCTGTCTAAGTGGGTTTCTTCAGCCAATCAGGGAGTGCCACGTTGTAGCACTCTCCTGATCAGCTGTGTGCTGCTGTCCTCACTGACAGGCGGCACACGGCAGTGTTACAATGTAGCGCCTATGCGCTACATTGTAACCAATGCTGGGAACTTTCTGCTCAGCGGTGACGTCACTTTAGGTCAACCGCAGGGCAGAAAGTTCCCATCATTGGTTACAATGTAGCGCATAGGCGCTACATTGTAACACTGCCGTGTGCTGCCTGTCAGTGAGGACAGGAGCACACAGCTGATCAGGAGAGTGCTACAACGTGGCACTCCCTGATTGGCTGAAGAAACCCACTTAGTCAGAAGGCAAAGTGGGTTTCTGGCATTCGTGGAAAGGTGACCCATGTGCAAACATGGGTCACCTTTCAGTTCGAGGTCGGGCAACCGTTTTTTTGTTTTATTCAAGTACGTGGATTATCCCTGGATTTGCCGAGGAGCCTGGACCACTGGATCTGGTGAGTATAATTTCTTCAACAGGTAGCCCTTGGATTCTACTGGAGAAGAGGACCGACCTGCGTGAGAACATAAGGTAAGTATGTATGTATGTGTGTATGTATGTAATAAAATTATACTTTCACGGTGTGTGTGTCTTGTGTTTTTTTGGGTATTTTTTTAGTGGTAGTACTACAGGTACCAGCGGGCCCGTTTTTCCGCCGCATGCTGGTACTTGTGGTTCTCCAAGTACCAGCATGCGGGGGAGGCTTGCTGGGACTTGTAGTACTGCTACTAAAAACAATATCTTTTCATTATCACAAATGGCTATCAGCCTCCCCATCCGCAGCCCATTGGATGGGGGGGGGACAGCCTCGGGCTTCACCCCTGGCCCTTGGGTGGCTGGGGGGGGGGGACCCCTTGATTGAAGGGGTCCCCACTCCCCCAGGGTACCCCGGCCAGGGGTGACTAGTTGGATTTTTGATGCCACGGCCGCAGGGCACTGTATAAAAGTGACCCCCGGCTGTGGCATTATCTGTCCAGCTAGTGGAGCCCGGTGCTGGTTTTAAAAATACGGGGGACCCCTACTCTTTTTGTCCCCCGTATTTTTGGAACCAGGTCCAGGCGCAGAGCCCGATGCTGGTTGCTTAAATATGGGGGAACCCCTGTCAATTTTGTCCCCATATTTCTGCAACCAGGATCGGCTCAAAGAGCCCGAGGCTGGTTATGCTTAGGAGGGGGGACCCCACGCATTTTTTTGGGGGGATTTTACATTGTTTAATTAAAAAAAAAAAAATAAGAACCCCAGCACGGATCACACAGATCCGGCCGAGATTGATTGTAAAAAAAAAACGGCAGTGTTTTGCTAATCACTGCCGTAAAAATAGGTAAAAAAAAACGAATGACATCGACATCGGAAGAAAAGAAAAACCCGAATACGACAGCTTAGTAAATCCATCGTAATCAATTCAAAAAGTTGCAGTTTTACACTGTCGATGTCATTCGTGATTGAACTTTGACCTTTTTTCGGAAATTACGAATCTTAGTAAATTTACCCCAGGGTCTAATATACACTGGGAGCACAGACAGGGTCTGATATACACTGGGAACACAGACAGGGTGTAATATACACTGGGAGCACAGACAGGGTCTAATATACACTGGGAGCACAGACAGGGTCTAATATACACTGGGAGCACAGACAGGGTCTAATATACACTGGGGGGTACATTTACTAAGATTCGTATTTTTCGGAAAAAGGTCAAAGTTCAATCACGAATGACATCGAAAGTGTAAAACTGCAACTTTTTGAATTTATTACGACTAATTTACTAAGCTGTCGTATTCGGGTTTTTCTTTTGTTCCGATGTCGATGTCATTCGTGTTTTTTTATTTTATTTTTACGGCAGTGATTAGCAAAACACTGCCGACTTTTTTTACAATGAATCTCGGCCGGATCTGTGTGATCCGTGCTGGTGTTCATTTTTTTTTTTTTTTAAATTAAACAATGTAAAATCATAAAAAAAAAATGCGTGGGGTCCCCCCTCCTAAGCATAACCAGCCTCGGGCTCTTTGAGCCGATCCTGGTTGCAGAAATATGGGGAAAAAAATGACAGGGGTTCCCCCATATTTAAGCAACCAGCATCGGGCTCTGCGCCTGGTCCTGGTTCCAAAAATACGGGGGACAAAAAGAGTAGGGGTCCCCCGTATTTTTAAAACCAGCACCGGGCTCCACTAGCTGGACAGATAATGCCACAGCCGGGGGTCACTTTTATATAGTGCCCTGCGGCCGTGGCATCAAAAATCCAACTAGTCACCCCTGGCCGGGGTACCCTGGGGGAGTGGGGACCCCTTCAATCAAGGGGTCCCCCCCCCCAGCCACCCAAGGGCCAGGGGTGAAGCCCCAGGCTGTCCCCCCCCATCCAATGGGCTGCGGATGGGGGGGCTGATAGCCTTTTGTCATAGTGAAAAGATATTGTTTTTAGTAGCAGTACTACAAGTCCCAGCAAGCCTCCCCCGCATGCTGGTACTTGGAGAACCACAAGTACCAGCATGCGGCGGAAAAACGGGCCCGCTGGTACCTGTAGTACTATTACTAAAAAAATACCCAAAAAAACACAAGACACACACACCTTGAAAGTATAATTTTATTACATACATACACACAAACATACATACATACTTACCTATGGCCCCACGCAGGTCGGTCCTCTTGTCCAGTAGAATCCAAGGGTACCTGTTGAATAAATTATACTCACGAGATCCAGGGGCCCAGGGTACTCGTCGCATCCATGTGTAATCCACGTACTTGAATAAAATAACAAAACGCTGACCCGAGCCACGAACTGAAAGGGGACCCATGTTTGCACATGGGTCACCTTTCCCCGAATGCCAGAAACCCACTCTGACTTCTGTCTAAGTGGGTTTCTTCAGCCAATCAGGGAGCGCCACGTTGTAGCACTCTCCTGATCGGCTGTGTGCTCCTGTCCTAACTGACAGGCAGCAAACGGCAGTGTTACAATGTAGCGCCTATGCGCTCCATTGTAACCAATGGTGGGAACTTTCTGCCCTGCGGTTGACCTAAAGTGACGTCACCGCTGTCATCTGTGTCTCTGATCTACATGCTGCTCCTGCACAGGTACACTTCCCATCTGTGTCTCTCTGATCTACATGACTGCTCCTGCACAGGTACACTTCCCATCTGTGTCTCTCTGATCTACATGCTGCTCCTGCACAGGTACACTTCCCATCTGTGTCTCTGATCTACATGCTGCTCCTGCACAGGTACACTTCCCATCTGTGTCTCTCTGATCTACATGACTGCTCCTGCACAGGTACACTTCCCATCTGTGTCTCTGATCTACATGACTGCTCCTGCACAGGTACACTTCCCATCTGTGTCTCTGATCTACATGCTGCTCCTGCACAGGTACACTTCTCATCTGTGTCTCTGATCTACATGCTGCTCCTGCACAGGTACACTTCCCATCTGTGTCTCTGATCTACATGCTGCTCCTGCACAGGTACACTTCCCATCTGTCTCTCTGATCTACATGACTGCTCCTGCACAGGTACACTTCCCATCTGTGTCTCTCTGATCTACATGACTGCTCCTGCACAGGTACACTTCTCATCTGTCTCTCTGATCTACATGCTGCTCCTGCACAGGTACACTTCTCATCTGTGTCTCTGATCTACATGCTGCTCCTGCACAGGTACACTTCCCATCTGTGTCTCTCTGATCTACATGACTGCTCCTGCACAGGTACACTTCCCATCTGTGTCTCTCTGATCTACATGACTGCTCCTGCACAGGTACACTTCCCATCTGTGTCTCTCTGATCTACATGACTGCTCCTGCACAGGTACACTTCTCATCTGTGTCTCTGATCTACATGCTGCTCCTGCACAGGTACACTTCTCATCTGTCTCTCTGATCTACATGCTGCTCCTGCACAGGTACACTTCCCATCTGTGTCTCTCTGATCTACATGACTGCTCCTGCACAGGTACACTTCCCATCTGTGTCTCTGATCTACATGCTGCTCCTGCACAGGTACACTTCTCATCTGTCTCTCTGATCTACATGCTGCTCCTGCACAGGTACACTTCCCATCTGTGTCTCTGATCTACATGCTGCTCCTGCACAGGTACACTTCCCATCTGTGTCTCTGATCTACATGCTGCTCCTGCACAGGTACACTTCCCATCTGTGTCTCTGATCTACATGCTGCTCCTGCACAGGTACACTTCCCATCTGTGTCTCTCTGATCTACATGCTGCTCCTGCACAGGTACACTTCTCATCTGTCTCTCTCTGATCTACATGCTGCTCCTGCACAGGTACACTTCCCATCTGTCTCTCTCTGATCTACATGCTGCTCCTGCACAGGTACACTTCCCATCTGTGTCTCTCTGATCTACATGCTGCTCCTGCACAGGTACACTTCTCATCTGTCTCTCTCTGATCTACATGACTGCTCCTGCACAGGTACACTTCCCATCTGTGTCTCTCTGATCTACATGCTGCTCCTGCACAGGTACACTTCCCATCTGTGTCTCTCTGATCTACATGCTGCTCCTGCACAGGTACACTTCCCATCTGTGTCTCTCTGATCTACATGACTGCTCCTGCACAGGTACACTTCCCATCTGTGTCTCTGATCTACATGCTGCTCCTGCACAGGTACACTTCTCATCTGTGTCTCTGATCTACATGCTGCTCCTGCACAGGTACACTTCCCATCTGTGTCTCTCTGATCTACATGCTGCTCCTGCACAGGTACACTTCTCATCTGTGTCTCTGATCTACATGCTGCTCCTGCACAGGTACACTTCTCATCTGTGTCTCTGATCTACATGCTGCTCCTGCACAGGTACACTTCCCATCTGTGTCTCTGATCTACATGCTGCTCCTGCACAGGTACACTTCCCATCTGTGTCTCTGATCTACATGCTGCTCCTGCACAGGTACACTTCCCATCTGTGTCTCTCTGATCTACATGACTGCTCCTGCACAGGTACACTTCTCATCTGTGTCTCTGATCTACATGACTGCTCCTGCACAGGTACACTTCCCATCTGTGTCTCTGATCTACATGACTGCTCCTGCACAGGTACACTTCCCATCTGTGTCTCTCTGATCTACATGACTGCTCCTGCACAGGTACACTTCCCATCTGTGTCTCTGATCTACATGACTGCTCCTGCACAGGTACACTTCCCATCTGTGTCTCTGATCTACATGCTGCTCCTGCACAGGTACACTTCTCATCTGTGTCTCTCTGATCTACATGCTGCTCCTGCACAGGTACACTTCCCATCTGTGTCTCTCTGATCTACATGCTGCTCCTGCACAGGTACACTTCCCATCTGTGTCTCTGATCTACATGCTGCTCCTGCACAGGTACACTTCCCATCTGTGTCTCTGATCTACATGCTGCTCCTGCACAGGTACACTTCCCATCTGTGTCTCTGATCTACATGCTGCTCCTGCACAGGTACACTTCCCATCTGTGTCTCTGATCTACATGCTGCTCCTGCACAGGTACACTTCCCATCTGTGTCTCTGATCTACATGCTGCTCCTGCACAGGTACACTTCCCATCTGTGTCTCTGATCTACATGCTGCTCCTGCACAGGTACACTTCCCATCTGTGTCTCTGATCTACATGACTGCTCCTGCACAGGTACACTTCCCATCTGTCTCTCTGATCTACATGACTGCTCCTGCACAGGTACACTTCCCATCTGTGTCTCTGATCTACATGACTGCTCCTGCACAGGTACACTTCCCATCTGTGTCTCTCTGATCTACATGACTGCTCCTGCACAGGTACACTTCTCATCTGTGTCTCTCTGATCTACATGCTGCTCCTGCACAGGTACACTTCTCATCTGTGTCTCTCTGATCTACATGACTGCTCCTGCACAGGTACACTTCCCATCTGTGTCTCTGATCTACATGCTGCTCCTGCACAGGTACACTTCCCATCTGTATCTCTGATCTACATGCTGCTCCTGCACAGGTACACTTCCCATCTGTGTCTCTGATCTACATGCTGCTCCTGCACAGGTACACTTCCCATCTGTGTCTCTGATCTACATGACTGCTCCTGCACAGGTACACTTCCCATCTGTGTCTCTGATCTACATGACTGCTCCTGCACAGGTACACTTCTCATCTGTGTCTCTGATCTACATGCTGCTCCTGCACAGGTACACTTCCCATCTGTGTCTCTCTGATCTACATGCTGCTCCTGCACAGGTACACTTCCCATCTGTGTCTCTGATCTACATGCTGCTCCTGCACAGGTACACTTCCCATCTGTGTCTCTGATCTACATGCTGCTCCTGCACAGGTACACTTCCCATCTGTGTCTCTGATCTACATGACTGCTCCTGCACAGGTACACTTCCCATCTGTGTCTCTGATCTACATGCTGCTCCTGCACAGGTACACTTCCCATCTGTCTCTCTGATCTACATGCTGCTCCTGTACAGGTACACTTCCCATCTGTGTCTCTCTGATCTACATGCTGCTCCTGCACAGGTACACTTCTCATCTGTGTCTCTGATCTACATGACTGCTCCTGCACAGGTACACTTCCCATCTGTGTCTCTCTGATCTACATGCTGCTCCTGCACAGGTACACTTCCCATCTGTGTCTCTCTGATCTACATGCTGCTCCTGCACAGGTACACTTCCCATCTGTCTCTCTGATCTACATGCTGCTCCTGCACAGGTACACTTCCCATCTGTGTCTCTCTGATCTACATGACTGCTCCTGCACAGGTACACTTCCCATCTGTGTCTCTGATCTACATGCTGCTCCTGCACAGGTACACTTCCCATCTGTCTCTCTGATCTACATGCTGCTCCTGCACAGGTACACTTCCCATCTGTGTCTCTCTGATCTACATGCTGCTCCTGCACAGGTACACTTCCCATCTGTGTCTCTCTGATCTACATGACTGCTCCTGCACAGGTACACTTCCCATCTGTGTCTCTGATCTACATGCTGCTCCTGCACAGGTACACTTCCCATCTGTGTCTCTGATCTACATGCTGCTCCTGCACAGGTACACTTCCCATCTGTGTCTCTCTGATCTACATGCTGCTCCTGCACAGGTACACTTCCCATCTGTGTCTCTCTGATCTACATGACTGCTCCTGCACAGGTACACTTCCCATCTGTGTCTCTGATCTACATGCTGCTCCTGCACAGGTACACTTCCCATCTGTGTCTCTCTGATCTACATGCTGCTCCTGCACAGGTACACTTCTCATCTGTGTCTCTCTGATCTACATGACTGCTCCTGCACAGGTACACTTCCCATCTGTGTCTCTCTGATCTACATGACTGCTCCTGCACAGGTACACTTCCCATCTGTGTCTCTGATCTACATGACTGCTCCTGCACAGGTACACTTCCCATCTGTGTCTCTGATCTACATGCTGCTCCTGCACAGGTACACTTCTCATCTGTGTCTCTCTGATCTACATGCTGCTCCTGCACAGGTACACTTCCCATCTGTGTCTCTGATCTACATGCTGCTCCTGCACAGGTACACTTCCCATCTGTGTCTCTCTGATCTACATGACTGCTCCTGCACAGGTACACTTCCCATCTGTGTCTCTGATCTACATGCTGCTCCTGCACAGGTACACTTCCCATCTGTCTCTCTGATCTACATGCTGCTCCTGCACAGGTACACTTCCCATCTGTGTCTCTGATCTACATGCTGCTCCTGCACAGGTACACTTCCCATCTGTGTCTCTGATCTACATGCTGCTCCTGCACAGGTACACTTCCCATCTGTGTCTCTGATCTACATGCTGCTCCTGCACAGGTACACTTCTCATCTGTGTCTCTCTGATCTACATGCTGCTCCTGCACAGGTACACTTCTCATCTGTGTCTCTGATCTACATGCTGCTCCTGCACAGGTACACTTCCCATCTGTGTCTCTCTGATCTACATGACTGCTCCTGCACAGGTACACTTCCCATCTGTGTCTCTGATCTACATGCTGCTCCTGCACAGGTACACTTCCCATCTGTCTCTCTGATCTACATGCTGCTCCTGCACAGGTACACTTCCCATCTGTGTATCTCTGATCTACATGCTGCTCCTGCACAGGTACACTTCCCATCTGTGTCTCTGATCTACATGCTGCTCCTGTACAGGTACACTTCCCATCTGTGTATCTCTGATCTACATGCTGCTCCTGCACAGGTACACTTCCCATCTGTGTCTCTGATCTACATGACTGCTCCTGCACAGGTACACTTCCCATCTGTCTCTCTGATCTACATGCTGCTCCTGCACAGGTACACTTCTCATCTGTGTCTCTCTGATCTACATGCTGCTCCTGCACAGGTACACTTCCCATCTGTGTATCTGATCTACATGCTGCTCCTGCACAGGTACACTTCCCATCTGTGTCTCTCTGATCTACATGACTGCTCCTGCACAGGTACACTTCCCATCTGTGTATCTCTGATCTACATGCTGCTCCTGCACAGGTACACTTCCCATCTGTGTCTCTGATCTACATGCTGCTCCTGTACAGGTACACTTCCCATCTGTGTCTCTCTGATCTACATGCTGCTCCTGCACAGGTACACTTCCCATCTGTGTCTCTGATCTACATGACTGCTCCTGCACAGGTACACTTCCCATCTGTGTCTCTCTGATCTACATGACTGCTCCTGCACAGGTACACTTCTCATCTGTGTCTCTGATCTACATGCTGCTCCTGCACAGGTACACTTCCCATCTGTGTCTCTCTGATCTACATGCTGCTCCTGCACAGGTACACTTCCCATCTGTGTCTCTCTGATCTACATGCTGCTCCTGCACAGGTACACTTCCCATCTGTGTCTCTGATCTACATGCTGCTCCTGCACAGGTACACTTCCCATCTGTGTCTCTGATCTACATGACTGCTCCTGCACAGGTACACTTCCCATCTGTGTCTCTCTGATCTACATGCTGCTCCTGCACAGGTACACTTCCCATCTGTGTCTCTCTGATCTACATGCTGCTCCTGCACAGGTACACTTCCCATCTGTCTCTCTGATCTACATGCTGCTCCTGCACAGGTACACTTCCCATCTGTCTCTCTGATCTACATGCTGCTCCTGCACAGGTACACTTCCCATCTGTGTCTCTGATCTACATGACTGCTCCTGCACAGGTACACTTCCCATCTGTGTCTCTGATCTACATGCTGCTCCTGCACAGGTACACTTCCCATCTGTGTCTCTGATCTACATGCTGCTCCTGCACAGGTACACTTCCCATCTGTGTCTCTGATCTACATGCTGCTCCTGCACAGGTACACTTCCCATCTGTGTCTCTGATCTACATGCTGCTCCTGCACAGGTACACTTCTCATCTGTGTCTCTCTGATCTACATGCTGCTCCTGCACAGGTACACTTCCCATCTGTCTCTCTGATCTACATGACTGCTCCTGCACAGGTACACTTCCCATCTGTGTCTCTGATCTACATGACTGCTCCTGCACAGGTACACTTCCCATCTGTGTCTCTGATCTACATGCTGCTCCTGCACAGGTACACTTCTCATCTGTGTCTCTCTGATCTACATGCTGCTCCTGCACAGGTACACTTCCCATCTGTGTCTCTCTGATCTACATGACTGCTCCTGCACAGGTACACTTCTCATCTGTGTCTCTCTGATCTACATGACTGCTCCTGCACAGGTACACTTCCCATCTGTGTCTCTGATCTACATGCTGCTCCTGCACAGGTACACTTCCCATCTGTCTCTCTGATCTACATGACTGCTCCTGCACAGGTACACTTCCCATCTGTCTCTCTGATCTACATGACTGCTCCTGCACAGGTACACTTCCCATCTGTGTCTCTGATCTACATGACTGCTCCTGCACAGGTACACTTCCCATCTGTGTCTCTCTGATCTACATGCTGCTCCTGCACAGGTACACTTCCCATCTGTGTCTCTCTGATCTACATGACTGCTCCTGCACAGGTACACTTCCCATCTGTGTCTCTGATCTACATGCTGCTCCTGCACAGGTACACTTCCCATCTGTATCTCTGATCTACATGACTGCTCCTGCACAGGTACACTTCCCATCTGTGTCTCTCTGATCTACATGCTGCTCCTGCACAGGTACACTTCCCATCTGTGTCTCTGATCTACATGACTGCTCCTGCACAGGTACACTTCCCATCTGTGTCTCTCTGATCTACATGCTGCTCCTGCACAGGTACACTTCCCATCTGTGTCTCTCTGATCTACATGCTGCTCCTGCACAGGTACACTTCCCATCTGTGTCTCTGATCTACATGACTGCTCCTGCACAGGTACACTTCCCATCTGTGTCTCTCTGATCTACATGCTGCTCCTGCACAGGTACACTTCCCATCTGTCTCTCTGATCTACATGCTGCTCCTGCACAGGTACACTTCCCATCTGTGTCTCTCTGATCTACATGCTGCTCCTGCACAGGTACACTTCCCATCTGTGTCTCTGATCTACATGCTGCTCCTGCACAGGTACACTTCCCATCTGTGTCTCTGATCTACATGCTGCTCCTGCACAGGTACACTTCCCATCTGTCTCTCTGATCTACATGCTGCTCCTGCACAGGTACACTTCCCATCTGTGTCTCTCTGATCTACATGCTGCTCCTGCACAGGTACACTTCCCATCTGTGTCTCTGATCTACATGCTGCTCCTGCACAGGTACACTTCCCATCTGTGTCTCTGATCTACATGACTGCTCCTGCACAGGTACACTTCCCATCTGTGTCTCTCTGATCTACATGCTGCTCCTGCACAGGTACACTTCCCATCTGTGTCTCTCTGATCTACATGCTGCTCCTGCACAGGTACACTTCCCATCTGTGTCTCTGATCTACATGCTGCTCCTGCACAGGTACACTTCCCATCTGTGTCTCTCTGATCTACATGCTGCTCCTGCACAGGTACACTTCCCATCTGTGTCTCTGATCTACATGCTGCTCCTGCACAGGTACACTTCCCATCTGTCTCTCTGATCTACATGCTGCTCCTGCACAGGTACACTTCCCATCTGTGTCTCTGATCTACATGCTGCTCCTGCACAGGTACACTTCCCATCTGTGTCTCTCTGATCTACATGCTGCTCCTGCACAGGTACACTTCCCATCTGTGTCTCTGATCTACATGCTGCTCCTGCACAGGTACACTTCCCATCTGTGTCTCTGATCTACATGCTGCTCCTGCACAGGTACACTTCCCATCTGTGTCTCTGATCTACATGACTGCTCCTGCACAGGTACACTTCCCATCTGTGTCTCTGATCTACATGCTGCTCCTGCACAGGTACACTTCTCATCTGTGTCTCTGATCTACATGCTGCTCCTGCACAGGTACACTTCCCATCTGTGTCTCTCTGATCTACATGACTGCTCCTGCACAGGTACACTTCCCATCTGTGTCTCTCTGATCTACATGCTGCTCCTGCACAGGTACACTTCCCATCTGTGTCTCTGATCTACATGCTGCTCCTGCACAGGTACACTTCCCATCTGTGTCTCTGATCTACATGACTGCTCCTGCACAGGTACACTTCCCATCTGTGTCTCTGATCTACATGCTGCTCCTGCACAGGTACACTTCTCATCTGTGTCTCTGATCTACATGCTGCTCCTGCACAGGTACACTTCCCATCTGTGTCTCTCTGATCTACATGACTGCTCCTGCACAGGTACACTTCCCATCTGTGTCTCTGATCTACATGCTGCTCCTGCACAGGTACACTTCTCATCTGTGTCTCTGATCTACATGCTGCTCCTGCACAGGTACACTTCCCATCTGTGTCTTCTGATCTACATGCTGCTCCTGCACAGGTACACTTCCCATCTGTGTCTCTGATCTACATGACTGCTCCTGCACAGGTACACTTCCCATCTGTGTCTCTCTGATCTACATGACTGCTCCTGCACAGGTACACTTCCCATCTGTGTCTCTGATCTACATGCTGCTCCTGCACAGGTACACTTCCCATCTGTCTCTCTGATCTACATGCTGCTCCTGCACAGGTACACTTCTCATCTGTGTCTCTGATCTACATGCTGCTCCTGCACAGGTACACTTCCCATCTGTGTCTCTGATCTACATGCTGCTCCTGCACAGGTACACTTCCCATCTGTGTCTCTGATCTACATGCTGCTCCTGCACAGGTACACTTCCCATCTGTGTCTCTGATCTACATGACTGCTCCTGCACAGGTACACTTCCCATCTGTGTCTCTGATCTACATGACTGCTCCTGCACAGGTACACTTCCCATCTGTGTCTCTGATCTACATGACTGCTCCTGCACAGGTACACTTCCCATCTGTGTCTCTGATCTACATGCTGCTCCTGCACAGGTACACTTCCCATCTGTGTCTCTGATCTACATGACTGCTCCTGCACAGGTACACTTCCCATCTGTGTCTCTCTGATCTACATGCTGCTCCTGCACAGGTACACTTCCCATCTGTGTCTCTCTGATCTACATGCTGCTCCTGCACAGGTACACTTCCCATCTGTGCTCTCTGATCTACATGACTGCTCCTGCACAGGTACACTTCCATCTGTGTCTCTGATCTACATGACTGCTCCTGCACAGGTACACTTCCCATCTGTGTCTCTGATCTACATGCTGCTCCTGCACAGGTACACTTCCCATCTGTGTCTCTCTGATCTACATGACTGCTCCTGCACAGGTACACTTCCCATCTGTGTCTCTGATCTACATGCTGCTCCTGCACAGGTACACTTCCCATCTGTGTCTCTGATCTACATGCTGCTCCTGCACAGGTACACTTCCCATCTGTGTCTCTCTGATCTACATGCTGCTCCTGCACAGGTACACTTCCCATCTGTGTCTCTGATCTACATGCTGCTCCTGCACAGGTACACTTCCCATCTGTGTCTCTCTGATCTACATGCTGCTCCTGCACAGGTACACTTCTCATCTGTGTCTCTCTGATCTACATGCTGCTCCTGCACAGGTACACTTCCCATCTGTCTCTCTGATCTACATGCTGCTCCTGCACAGGTACACTTCCCATCTGTGTCTCTTGATCTACATGACTGCTCCTGCACAGGTACACTTCCCATCTGTGTCTCTGATCTACATGCTGCTCCTGCACAGGTACACTTCCCATCTGTGTCTCTCTGATCTACATGCTGCTCCTGCACAGGTACACTTCCCATCTGTGTCTCTCTGATCTACATGCTGCTCCTGCACAGGTACACTTCCATCTGTGTCTCTCTGATCTACATGCTGCTCCTGCACAGGTACACTTCCCATCTGTGTCTCTCTGATCTACATGCTGCTCCTGTACAGGTACACTTCCCATCTGTGTCTCTCTGATCTACATGCTGCTCCTGCACAGGTACACTTCCCATCTGTGTCTCTGATCTACATGACTGCTCCTGCACAGGTACACTTCCATCTGTGTCTCTCTGATCTACATGCTGCTCCTGTACAGGTACACTTCCCATCTGTGTCTCTGATCTACATGCTGCTCCTGCACAGGTACACTTCCATCTGTGTCTCTGATCTACATGCTGCTCCTGCACAGGTACACTTCCCATCTGTGTCTCTCTGATCTACATGACTGCTCCTGCACAGGTACACTTCCCATCTGTGTCTCTGATCTACATGCTGCTCCTGCACAGGTACACTTCCCATCTGTGTCTCTGATCTACATGCTGCTCCTGCACAGGTACACTTCCCATCTGTGTCTCTGATCTACATGCTGCTCCTGCACAGGTACACTTCTCCATCTGTGTCCTCTGATCTACATGCTGCTCCTGCACAGGTACACTTCCCATCTGTGTCTCTGATCTACATGCTGCTCCTGCACAGGTACACTTCCCATCTGTGTCTCTCTGATCTACATGCTGCTCCTGCACAGGTACACTTCCCATCTGTGTCTCTCTGATCTACATGCTGCTCCTGCACAGGTACACTTCCCATCTGTGTCTCTCTGATCTACATGCTGCTCCTGCACAGGTACACTTCTCATCTGTGTCTCTGATCTACATGCTGCTCCTGCACAGGTACACTTCCCATCTGTGTCTCTCTGATCTACATGCTGCTCCTGCACAGGTACACTTCCCATCTGTGTCTCTCTGATCTACATGCTGCTCCTGCACAGGTACACTTCTCATCTGTGTCTCTGATCTACATGCTGCTCCTGCACAGGTACACTTCCATCTGTGTCTCTTGATCTACATGCTGCTCCTGCACAGGTACA